>NC_140499.1:20816617-20919117 GCF_964271855.1 Acomys minous | reverse complement strand
GGCTTTGCGTCATAGTGAATCTCACCTGAAATTTTCTCTTTCACTTGGCCAGAAGGATAAATCAGCTGTAGCTGAGCAGATCTCAATGCTTCAATTCACACAGAAAGTCAAACAACTAATTTCTCATCATGTACAGCAACGGCTCATTTCTAGGAGACTTTTGATATGTGCAGCTGAAAGGAATTCCTTCTCCACAAAGACAATGGCATTGTTTTCCTATGTTGTCCCACACTATGATAATCACCATGGTTCAAGTGTACTTAGAGAGGATGAAAGAGAAAAATATTTAAAATGTCTGCTTTCCATGTGTCATTTTCAGTCTCATAAAGATGACCTGGAGTGCGTGCTTGGGTTTATAGTAAGCACTCAGATTTTTCACAGACATCTTTCTATCTACAAAAAGTGCTGACACTGATCTTTCCCACCTGTCACCATGGATGGAGGAAGTATCCACAAGGCCCTGCCTTCCTGAGGAGGTCATGACTGTTAATAGCTGCTAATAAAATGATGCTATTCTCCCAAACGGTGTCGCCACTGAAAGAGCAGTAGAAGAAGGAGTTCAGAGGGAAAAGAAGGGTAATTGGGAGTGAATACAATTACAAAGCATGTATAAAACTGAGAAATATGGTAAGAAATATTATTTGGGTCAGTCATAATATGCATTTTTCTGATGGGTAAGCAGGCTTGGCTCTTGGGTGTTGCTCTCTATTTGGTTTAGTCTAGTTCCGAGTATGTATTCAGATGTCCAGGAGACTCGAGTTCCCTGCAATGTTTGCTGTTCTTCTGGATGTTTCTGTATGCAACCTAAACCCCTCTTTATTCTTACAGCTTTTCAGAGTGCATGTCCTATGAATGCCAAGTCACCCAGACCCACATTCTAATTGCTGAGCTATAAGCTGTGGTTGATCTCTGTGTCCTTTCTTCTGTATTTAATCTGTTAGCCACATTTTCTCTCAGCCGCCAAGGAACAGATGTTGAGCTCCGAACAAGAAAGAAAAAGCACGAATCCCACAGGAATATGCTATCTCCTGCATCTAAAAGCAATATGAGAACAAAGTCTCTAATGTTTGACTAAATTTTGTTCAGGAAATGAAATCCTATGGTCTTTTCTGTACATTTGCCAGTGTCTTAGTCTAAAATAAACTAACGTGGTCCCTTGTAGTATCAGTATTCCCAGCTGCAACGATGAACTCTGCTCCGTCCCAGCCTGCGGAGTTCCCCTCTGATTACTTTGCCATGCTTTAAGCCCAAGCTTACTACTAGCGATACTTAGAGCAGGGAGGCACAGAAAAGCACATAACTGCTCCTAAATCATAAGATGAATTCTCGGCTCATGCGATGCCATGGAAAAATAAAGTTTAAAGTGCAATCAGGTGCTTTGATAGAAAACCTCAGTTCTTTGATTACTTCTGGAGAGGAATATGCATTAATGTCAAATCATCACTTGATGTAAAAGCCCAGGTTTTTTGATAAAAAAAAATAGCTTTTAAAGAACATTAAAATCAGATAGACAAGCAGTTAAATGCCTTTGTGCTTTCTAACTCTGGTCCCCTGGCGTGTCTTCTGATGTATATGGGAATAATTGAGAACCACATTTTGAAATTGACTGAAAATTGCCTAGAATTATGGATATTAGATCAGTTCAAGACACTGATGTCTAGGGTGGAGTTAGCAGTCAAAAAAATCCATGTTTAGAGCCCTTTGAAGTTGATGTGCATTGTCTTCCTCTATTTAGCCCAGAAGTTTACTGTGTCTTGCATGGAGCTAATGCTCAGTACCCAGGGATAAGGTGCTTAATAAACATTATAAACATTGTCAAAACAAATGAGTTGTAAGACCTACTTGTATACCTGGCTATTAATATATAACTTCATTGCTTGAATAGTGCTTATACATAACATGTTCTATGCCAGCCACTCATAAAAATATGCCTATTAGCTCATTTAATCCTATTGTATATTTTATAATTATTATTTCTATCTTACAGATAAAAATAAAAAGCCAAGAAGCCAATTTGCTCAATTTTATCCACAATATGAGATGAGGCCAAATTAGGTATTTTATTTTATTTTACTCATAGCAGTGCCAGGAGTCCAACCTAGGTATTTTATTCTCTTAAACACTCATTATTTTAAACTACCCCTACCCTCTTCAGTCACCTTGCCACCCTACCTAGCCACTACTTCACCCCGTATTATAGCATGTGATTCTCAAGGTTGCATCTATCCTAGAGTGACCTGGAGAACATCTTCAAGCATGACCTTTGAACCCCACCTCAAGTTCTGTACCAGAAAGTCATGAGTCAGGGCTTAGATGCTGGACTTCCAACAACTCCACAAAAACTTTTGCTGTGCTTCCCTTGACATCCCTGACCTGCAGACCCACTGTGTGTGGACGTGTGACATAGTATGTGGTAGTCATCAAGATGGAACCGGTGGGTTTTGCTATCAGAGGAATGCAATAATTTGGCAATGTAAAAGACAGGCTCACCTATCTCTTATGTGACCCCCAGGCAGCTCACATAAGAATCCTCACTCAGAAACAGAATCTTCCATGCTGTGGTGCCTTCTTCCTTAGAACTTGATTTTCAAAAAGCTGGACCTGGAATTCTGACACACATACAGGCTCCATCTAGTGAGAATAGGAAATTTTATGCTGCAAGTTAAGTTTATATGCAGAAATAAAAGATGTCACTCCACTCACCTTCCAGTGGCCGTGAGCTGACCAGAGCAACTGCAAAACAACACTTTAGAATGATCATTTTCTACTCTAAAATGTAATGGGGAGAAAGAGTTTAATGAACATTATTCATTGCCTTGTGAGCATGAGCATTGCCTTATGGTTTGTATTATCCCTTCCTCTCCATACAAACTGAGTCTGGAACACCTTAGATTTTACATACATAGCTCATGTCTTATTGCATAGACACAATAGCTGGACTTTTCACACAGGAAGGACTCAACATGTGATTAATCAAAGCACCCAGATTAAGGTCAGGAACTATGCATCTCTATATAATTCTTTAAAACATACCAATGATAACCACCCCATTGATTTTGAAAACATCCTATAAAAATATAATTGCAAAATAAAAATATTTCATGTTTTTTGATTACATCCCACATGATCATTCCATCACTGTTCAATCATTCCATCATCACACTAAACTTAAAGGGAGCCGTTACTCTATCCTGTTTTTCAGGTAAGGAAAGAAAAGAAAAATGTAAAGATTAAGCAACAGTCACACTCGAAGTAACAGGTAGAGCAGAATTTTGTGTGTGTGTGTTTGTGTGTGTGTGTGTTTGACTCCTTTGTTTATACTATGGTCTTTAAAGACATGAAAATTTATAATGAGTCTGTGATATGAGCCGCCATCCCCATATTAATGTCAGTCTCACAGAGCTTGCCCACACATGGTTCTCACATGAGTCTGAGCTGGATGCTAGCCTAACAGGGAGCTAAAATCCTCTGGAGGAAACTTCCGCCTAAAGTCAATGTCTAGACACACCCTAGACAACCAATCATCTGTGGATGAGGACTAGACATCTCTTCACTACACACGTTTTCATCAGCCACTGGTCAAGGAAGCAGGCAGAGGAGGAAGGTCCTGGAAGCCTCATTCGATAGGCAAGATTTATGTTGGCATTATCTTCAACATCTAGAACTATTAAAGTCACTACATTTGCATGAACCCTAGACTGTTTTCAAAACATGTTCCTCGATTTAGATAACTTTTGTTTCAATGGTTGATACTCTACAGCCTTGCACCATCTCTTACATGAACCTTTCCAGATATTCTTTTAATATAACATCTAAGGAAAATGTTCTTGGATTGGCACCAAGATTGGCCTTACTCCAATTTCCTAAGGGTGAAAAAATAGCACAATTGTGTCCAAATGTTGCTAATGTGCCTTAAGACTCTGTGTAATCTTAAGACCTCCCAGCAACTACAATGTGAGTCACATTTGCATTTTCAGCTCTGTTAAGTCAGCTGTTTTACACGAAAAGATTTCTTCTCCTGGGAAGAAAAAAAAAAAAGATGAAATATAAACTATGCAGCTTACATAAATTTCAATGCACAGTCATCGGGAGCCTACTGGATGGTCTCAAACCTCCATACCCCCTGTCCTTCTCCAGGGATGGACACCCTGACGATGAATCTGTCACATGAAACCACAAAATGAAGCCTGCACTGAAACTAAGGGCAGTTCTGTGACTGAGATCTGGCTAGTGGAAAATACATGGAAGCAACTACTGAGACTCCTGGAAGGCCACCCTAAAGGCAGTAAGCCTGTCTTTTTACATCCCTTTTCTTTTTCCTGATGCCTGAAAAGAAGATACAAAATCTGGACCCCTGAAAGCTACAAAAAAAATAGATGCTACATGCTGAGGTTGGCTAATGAGGATTATCCAGGACACCCCATGATCCCAGCACCATCATCCCAGCCAAGTCTGTTGGCATTTCCCCTTCATTCCTGCTTGAACGCAACAGACTTGGTTGTTTGTATCCTTTGCGGTGGAACCTGATCTTAAATAATGTCACTATACTCAGGAGAGTCACAAAGTGACTAGAACAACATTCCAGAAAGCGTTTGGATGTTAAAAGGCAGAGCTTAGCATTGATATTGTATGATTAAACCGAATGCATTGCCTTTCTTGATTGCTCTTTCTCTACACTGTATGAGGGGGGAGAAATAGTAAAATATACAGCTCTCATGGAGAGAAATGTGTGCGCGCTTGGAATCATTTAACGTATGAGAAAACAGTTGCTAGGTGACTATTGTCTGAAAGCTTGCTGAGGTGCTTTGGTTCCTTCAGAAAAATGCACACAAGAGTGAGGCTTTGTAAGTTCCCTCCTTAATGAAGATGATGCATTATTTTTAAATGGTGAACGTTGGGTAAACAAGTCAGAAAAAAAGGGTTTTTTTAAATGTAAAGTAGAACAACTTTTCTCTGGAAGAGAAAGTGGAGGTTCAGGACCTGCAGTCATGGCAGCAGCGCTGTCTCTGAGGCTCTCAGAGATGCTGCCACAATAGTCACTTTTAGCTTGTAGCAACACCTGCCAGAGACTGAGCCATTGAGAAGAGGGTTGTCTAATGCTGATGGTCCTTCTGACAAGAGGGGACCCAGGCTTATTTTACTGACAACCTTTTGTCAGATATAGTCAACATGCTGCTGTGGGCACAGAAGGGAAGACAAATACAGACATTCTTTATGCACCGGAGGCAGAAAGAAGGACCCGGAATGGTTTAGGAGCACAGAGAGCCACTGGTGTCAGGTAACCATCACCTGCAGAGGCCAGAGCCACTGGTGATGGTGGAAGTATACTTGTGCTCCTGGCTTCCCTTCTGTTGTGGCTTCCTAAGGGCTCTTAGAAGCTCTGATCCTTATACCTGTCTCTCAAAACGCAGCTACATTCTTCAACTGAATACACATGGAGAAATGTGTCGTTATTAATGGTTCAGAGCCAGGACTAAAGCTGGTCCTGTGAGATAGGGAAAGGAGTGGGCAAGAAGGGGGAAAGGCCAAGATTGGGTGAAGTCAAAGATCCTGATGGGAAGAGCTGAACTGTGTGCCAGACGCTGACCTGCGAATGCTGGCTTGAACTCACCTCTCCTTCCCTTCCTCATTAATTTCAATTATCCCATTGCCAGCTGTGACCTGTGCAGGTTCCGATGACACCCACACTCAGCAGAAACACCTCTAATGATGAGGCATCAAGAGCTTGTCAACTCTTGTGTCAAGCCCTAACCTACCTGCCGCCTCACGCTTCACTCTGACCCACAAAGGTGAAAAGGGACACGTGATCATGTCCACCACTCGTGGTTGGAAATATACCCAGCACCTAAGCAAGGAGGCTTTTGCCCATTGGATGGCCTGCGGTGCTTTTCTTGGTTTTTACTGTGTTTCTGCTTACAGTGTGGGAGCTGAGCAAATTGCAAGCACCCCAGCATATTTCTAGCCAAGCTACTGTTGTCTCCCGTCAGGCAATGAGTCTTTGCAGGATTGTAATTATTATTATTTGCTTTCATAAAAGACCAGTTCAAAAATCCAGAACAATAATTTACCTCACAAGAATTTTTCTCATTATGTATTTACTCCGTCCCTTCTGCTCTTTCAAAACCTTACTTTTGTATCTAGGCATGCAATAATCTCCCAGGGTTTCTGGAGCAAGTCTTTTTCTACTCGTATGATTGCAAACAGAAACTCTTTATTCAAGAAGGAAAAGGTTATTAAACCAAGTGAAGGTCTTTCTACATTAAATAAAAAAGATAGTGCTTCGACTGCAGCCTGAAATGCAAGGCAGGCGGTGTGGTGCATGTGGGGTATGAGCCATTTGCAGCTTTCCCTTTGCCTGTCCAGTCCAGCACCTTGCCAGAAGTAAATCTGAAAGTAAATTTGTTAATAATCTCATTTGCAATGTGTTTGCTTATTTTCTAATATCTGCTTATTGGTTTTTTCTGGTGCCCAGGCTTGTTTTCTAAATGGAATTCAAGAAAGTTATTAAAACCCCCATGGTGCTGCATCCTAAGGCATTCGCCTGTTACCTTAACTCAGAAGTCTTGGGAAAAGCATCAGAGGCCAGGCTGGGGAGGAGGTCCGACTTGTGGATCTGTCAATTTCCAGCTCCCAGCTTGGCTCACTTAGCACTGTCTGATGGTAGGAATCAATGCTGACTGTACTATAAAGGGGACTCTCACTTTTTCTCCTTGTCCATCACTTCCCCTTCTCTTATGCTGGAAGTCTCGACAATTCTCCTTTATAAAACATATTCGGCAACAGTGAAGACCAGATATTTTACTGATTCTTTACATCAATTCTTTTCCTGATGCATAATTTGTCTCCAAAGCGTCCTGTGTGCCTGCAAGGCTGCAAGAAAGACAGTCAGCAGCTCTGAGCACAGCACGCCACAGACATCCCTAGGAAATACAACAGAAAAGCCATATTAAGTCATCTTAACGGGAATTATCAGGAAACAAAATGAGCTAATTATTATTTCCTTTCTTTGCTTAGTGATTTGCAATTCCTGCATGACACCTGAATAATACCATAGGGGTTCAAGGCGACCCTTTAGACAGTGACCTCTGCTCTCCCCATTTTATTTGCCCCGAGTGTTAATTGACTTTGAAAAAGCACTATATTATCTTTTTAGAAAAAAGAAAAGGATGGACCTGACTTGTGAACACCAACATCCTACAGCATCAAAGCGTTGTTTAAATCCTCACACAGCCGAGCTGAGAACAACTATCCGGGAGAGTGAGAGATTTAAAAGGAAAAAGAAAGCGGCAGAGAGCCTTAGTCTGGAAGAGCAGCACTGCCATCCAGAGGCCACAGTGGTAACAGCAAGGCCCCAGCCCGACTACATGCAAGCAGGGATTTCGCCCTGACCCAGCCTTGCCCGAGGTTCTCACCCACTCGGTGCAGAAGCCACTTTGCGCTCTTTATTCTGTCTAGCAGGACTGGCTTGATGGACACACGTGGGTGTAGAGGTTCAAGAAAAGTAATCCTCTGCTTCCCCCAGCCACTGGCAGGGAGGAAAGTGTCGGGATGGGGCTAATTGTGTAAAGTGGCTTGTCTTTGATTCCAGTTCCCGCAGAGACATCTCCTTAGCTACCTGGACCAGAGCCACAATCCCGACTTCCTTCTGGCCTTTATAATGTCTCTCCCCGCTCCAATATGTCTTGTCACACAGCATACAAGTACTTCCTTTCTTAAGTGAAAATATGAAGATGAGTGATACATTAAACTAAAACACTCCTAATGTTTCTGAGAATAAATACAGCTATTATACATATTATATTATACACAGGATATACTGAATACATATAAAATACAATATACATATGGGGAAGTTTTAGGCTTATGAGCAATTACAAGGTAGGTGTGAGGCTGAGAAAGTGAAAGTATTAATATTTCCACTAATAAGGAAGCCAGGTGCAGAAAGAAGAACTTGTCATGGAACGTGCACAAACCAGCAGGACTAGGCACACAACTGCTTAACTCTGAATAAAGATACAAGGTGTTGATATTTTCTTTTGTTCATTTATTTGTTTGCTTGAGGACAGGATTTTACTTATTGACACTAGCTGCCTTAGAACTTGAACACTGTGTAGACCAGGCTGGCCTGGTCTCTCCTCAGTTTTCAGAGTGTTAGGACTACAGGTCATAAATGTATTTGCTTAAAACCCCTTTCCCTTTGGAAAAGAGATGAGGGGGGAAACTTTTTTTTCCTGGTCTGATCGTGTCTTGGAATTATAATAGCAGTCTTTATTGGATATATTCATTTTTATATGAATGTTTTGTCTGCATGTAGGTCTTCACCCTACATATATGCACTGTATTCAATGAAGAGTACATTGTATTCACTGAAACTGAAATTGCAGACATTGGTGCTGGGAATCGAACCCAAGCCCTCTGAAAGGGCAAAGAGTCCTCTTCACCTCTGAGCCATCTCTCCAGCCCTGCAACAGCAGCCTTTAGATTTGGTGTTACTACTTAGTGGCTAGCCAAAATGCACTTATGACTTTAAACAACAACAACAAAAATTTCCCCTCTGTGCCCCTAATTCTTAGGTAGAAAAAAAATCCAATTTTAAGTGTCAGCTACACTGATTCGTCAGAGAATATTTCACCTGTTATGAGTTCCATCTGTCTTACAATTTAAGCATCAATGAATGAGTAGTCTAGATTTATGAAGGACCGAGGAGAGTGGAAGTTTGTAGCCACCAAGTGATTCTATTTTCTCCATCCTCATACCCCAACAGCAAAGAAAGTCAGAATGGGGCTGAATGGCCTCACGGTGGCATTCCTTCAGAGTCCAAGATTTTAACTGTCTACATAGCCATGCAGCTGAACATGAAATATGATGAGCAGTAAAATATTTCAGTATAAAGGAATGAATGAAGTAGACCCAAATTCGTACCTGAGATTTGATTAAGTTAGTCCCAACTAGCTACTATAGTAATGGTAAAGATCTCTGTAAAAAGTAAAGAGTTTACAATGTTAGGTGGACAAATTTTATCGTAGCAACCTCTACTGTACCGAATATAAATTATCTATCTTTTACCCTGAAGTTTCATGATGGTGAGTTACCAAGTTTCTGTAGGTAGACTCATTAGGTTCCTGTGGTTTCAGTGTTGATATTTCTCTGAATAATATTTTTACTTGCAGCATTCTGAGCAGATGCGTGCTACACGCCCACAGCCTTCTGCGCTCTCCAGTTCCCGTCCTTATTTCCCATCTCTATCTCTTGGTACTGCATTCTGGGTAATTTATTAAGTTATATCTTCCAATTTTCTAATTTCTTCATAAGATATTTCCATCTGTTTCCAAATTTTGTTAAACCTGTGTATTGATTTTTTATTTAAATTTTTAAATTTTGTCATAGAAATTTAAACATTTTTATATCTGCTTGGCCATGTTTATTGCCCTTACTTTTCATTTTTAAGTGTTCTATTTTTAACTATACTATTTTAACTATGTGTATGTGGGGGGGAGCGATCAATGCATGTGAGTACAGGTGCCTACAGAGGCCAAAAGAGGGCATCAGATTCCTGGGAACAGGGAGTTATAGGCAGTTATGAGCCACCAGATGAGGATGCTGGGAACCAAACGCAGATTGTTTGTAAGGACAGTAATAACTCTGAATTACTGGGGTATCTCCCCACCATCTATATTTTGTTTCCCACAAACATGAAAATAGATTTGCTCTCAATTCTCTGCCACCACCCCTAGTTGAAGGCGTTTGACCTTGACACTGCCGTCCGTTATTTCCAACAGTTCTCACTGTTTTCTTTCCTTGTGTACCTGGGGGTTTGGACTGTGAACTCTCATTCCTAAGAATACCCACATAGTTATTTGAGAATAAAGTTAAAGACAGATTCTTGCAGAGAGGAGTTTTTAATCAGCTTCCTTCACTTTCCTAAAACGCATCAAACTCATACTTCTTTCATGTAGCCCATGTCTCAAATTCTAAAAAGGTTGCTTCTCTTTCAAACGGATATGGACATGAAGTCAGAAACTCCCTGGGCTATCATAGGACAGTGAAGAGTATTTCTAGTCTTTGTTATGTTCATCCTAAGGGTACAGGGACCTTGGAGTCCCATTTTATGTAGAGTCTTTCTTCAGACCCCATATTTGACAGTTCCTTGGACTTTTTCTCACACTTTCCATGCCTCACAGAAAAATGGCAACAAAAGGTAGGGGCATCGGGACTAGGCAAATGTCTTCAGCTTGGAAGCTGTCCCTGTGAATCTACCTATCTCTCAGAGCCTTGATTTTCACCTGGCTTTTTTGCTTCTGGGAATTTTTTTGCTCTCTTAGTATCATTTTCTATTGATATTCAGTGGAATATTTTCTATCATTTTCAGCCAGAGGGTCTGTCATATAAAATAGTATACTGAAAGTACAAATCCATTTGTATTTACTTTCCATCTAACTCTATGCATGAACAAAATAGATACTGAGAACTTAGATTCTTTTTGTTTTTTTTTTACAGTTTTTTTTATTTATTTTTAATTTATATATTCACTTTATACTCTAATCATAGCTCCCTCCCCTTTCTCTTCCCTGTTCACCCCTCCCACCCTCTTCCACCTAATCCCTCTCCCCTTGTCGTCAGAAAAAGGGAGCAACTCTCCCTGGCCCCCCGCATCAACACACTCCAGCACGTAAAGTGGCATCAGGTCTGAGCTCCTCCTCATCCACTGAGGCCGGGCAAGGCAGCCCTGTTAGAGGGAAGTGGTCAAAAAGCAGGCAACAGGGTCCATGTCGTAGACAGCACTTACTCAACTTACTATGGAACCAACATGAAAATCAAACTGCCTATTGGTTACATGTATGTAGGGGGCCTAGGTCCAGTCCATGCATGCTCTTTGGTTGGTCCTTCCATTTCTATAAGCTCCTATGGGTCTATGTTAGTCCACTCTATTGGTCTTTTTGCACCAGAGAACTCGGATTCTTGCTGCATGCCTCTTAACAAGTTGAATGATCTTTCTAAAATAAGTCCAATGGCATGTGATCACCTTAACCCTGTCAACATCAGCCTCTTTTGTGGGGATAAAATCCAGCCTCCAGCCTTCTCTAATAATGATCAAACTTAAATTGTGTGAGTTCTGCCCACCACTGCAGCTGCCCCTTTCTCAGCCATCAACACCACCATCAGCAGCCACTGAGCCATGCAGTATCTCTGTTCCACAAATTCTCAAGCTTCAAACACGTTCTCTGCTTGAGCATTCTCCAAGTTACCTTCCTAGATCAAGTATCTGTGTCACTTCCTGCAGGAAGCCCTCTACAACCCCAAATCTGAATAGAGGAGTGGCCTCCCTTCCTTCCTCCCAGGGATCTGCACCGTCAATTCCCTTGTCATGGCTTTCGTGACGCTGTCCTAGAAGTTCTTGATCCTAACAGCTTCCCCATTTGTGTTACAGGATTTATAAAAAAACAGCTGTATCTGTCCTGGTTGGTTGCATATGCAGAATGTATCACTTCCACATGAAAGGCATCCAGGCAATATTTTATATAACAATAAACTTTCCTTTAGCTTTTCCTAAATTATGAGGGGAATGCGTCGTTGCAACTGAGTATTTTTGTATGGATTTGTCTGAAGTTGTTGACAATAGAAGGACAAGAACCTTGCATTTAAGGACACCATTCTCTTAGAACCTCTTTCTCATACTAATGCAGCACTCTGCCTCAAAACACAAACCTGAAACTCAGATCATCTGTTACCAGGAGGATATGAGCTCATCAAAGCTTTAAGGACTCTCTCCTTACTGTCTATAGAGAATGCTTTAATTCCTTCCTGAAAATTCTTTTCACATTAAAAGGAAACAACGTGGAATGACCCTTAGAGGCTCTTCCCACCTGAAGTCCCCAGAGAGCACGGCAGTTTGGTTGTCATTAAAACCACAGGCAGACTTTAACCTGGCCTAGGCCTGAGTGAATACTGCCCATCTTCCTGCCTGCTCTTCTCTGGTTCTCCATCACCTCTGGTTCCCAGGTCACCTGTTTTCCTTTTGACTTCTAACTCACCAACTCTGGGATTCATGTGAGATCCCCTTTGCAATCAGAATTAACTTAAGAATTTGGCATTTTTGTGGATAGCATACCCATTGTCTGAAATTATCTACAGCTAAATTATTTAAGCCATCCTTGAGCATCCATTTTGGTCTCATCCAGCCATTTGGTTTTGATGAACTTAGAGTAAAGTGGCTGACAATAGATATGGTATCATTCTGCACAGTGGGCACTATTCCTTAGGGCAAAGTGAGCACTGAACTGGATTTTAAAACTGTGAAGTCCAATGCACAGGATGTATTTCTGTCAGACCTCAATGTTCAACTCTCCCAAGGCTTTGGACTCTATTGGGAGGTAGTAGAACCTTTCAAAGTTAGGGGCTTAGTGAGAGGTCAAAGGTAATGGGGGACACTCTTGGAAGCACCACTGAGACTCTGGCCCTTTCTTCTTGGCAGTCAAGAAAGACAAAAGAGAAGAAGGCAAAAGTTAGCATGAACTGAGTAGCTTCCTCCACCATATATCCTACCCACAGCTACAGCACCAACTAATCAGGAAGCACAAGCTCTGGACCTGTGAACCAGGCTGAACCCTTTTTCATTATAAAGTGATTGTCTTGGGTATTTTGTCACAACAACAGGACACTAACAAATGCAATATCTAATGTGGAGAAGCCACAATAGTATCAGCGACAGCAGCCCCCTGGGAACTCTGGAATCTTTTACTCCTTAACTCTCTAGAAACATTTACGGAAGCAAGAAGTAACATAGTAACTTCAAAGTTTCCTCATTAATGAGGCCCTACAAAAGAAGAGACCCACCTCTCGACTCTGCTTCAGAACAGCTGTCTTAAGATTGCCTGGTCTAAATTAGAGAGTCAGGCTTGCCTAGGATCTTAGGCTGTATAATAGTTTATGTTAAATGTCTGCTAAACCTCTTTTCTAAGTGGGGAAGGGACTCTTCTTTCTTTCTCTCTGGCAGTAAGCATTAAACTCCTCTTTACAAGGTCTCGAATGCATTGTCTCTGCATTGACACATTGCAGCCATCTAGGAAATTCACTAGTACCCACGGGGATTTCAGGATAAAGGAAAACAAGCATTTAACTACCTTCCTGGGGTTCCCCAGTGACAAATGTCAGAGGCTGGGCTAGATTTAAATCTGCCCAGTGTCTCACTCTTGGGAAAGTACAAGTGAAGATATTGTGCATGGGGGGGATATTTTTTATTCCTCAAAAAAGAGAGAAGGATTTTTGTTTTCTTTCATTTCATTTTTCCTCTTGAGAAGTAAAGTTCTATTCTGTGGCCACTGCCTCTTCGGAGGCACTTACATCTAGTTTTTTAAAAGATCTCTGGTTCTAGACATGAGTCTCTTTAATAGGAATGTATTCTCCTGTGAGAGAAACACACTGTGAGAAGGCACACTCTGAGCCACAAAAAAAAAAAAAAAGGGCTGCTGAAGTGGATAATGACCTGGACAGGCAATGGAAGCCAACAGCAACCTCTGAGTGACAGCAGCAGGACATGGAAGGAAGTGACTTGTACTGTGTCGATGGCTCAGCATTAGTATTGATTTTAGCTGCCTTGCTGACCTCAAAGGAAAATACAAAAAAAAAGAAAAAAAGAAAAAAAAAAAGAAGAAGGAAAGAAAGAAAATGTGTTTACACTATACAATGAAGAAATCTGTTTAACGCAAGGCATGAAAATAACTTTAATGCTAATAATGACTTGGGTGGATTAGAATTATGTATTGATGGGAGCTATCAACTTTCAGTTCTAGAAAAGTCTGAATAAATGAGTCTCCGAATACACAAGATCACAAAATCAAATCCTTGAGAGGCCGTGAGTCCCAAGCAATTTCCCTGGAAGTTCTGTGTGAAAGTTACTTTTCCAAACACCTAGGAACAGAATTTTCAAGCACTGGGCACACTTTTACACAAGGGAACAACTGATCCAGAGAGTGGGGTGGGGGTTGAGGGTTGCTGTGTAGTCGTCCCTGTTAAACTGTCACACAGTAGAACAGGGTCCCAGGCAGTGCTTCTTTTTTTTTTTTTTTTTTTTTTCCTTCTTCTTCTTTTTTTGGTTTTTCGAGACAGGGTCTCTGTGTAGCCTTGGCTGTCCTGGACTCACTTTGTAGACCAGGCTGGCCTCGAACTCACAGCGATCCACCCACCTCTGCCTCCCGAGTGCTGGGATTAAAGGTGAGCACCACCACGCCCGGCCAGGCAGTGCTTTCATACACATTTAGAATGCTGAGTCGCTCCCTTCTCCTCATCTCCTTGCCTCTTCCTCTCTGCTTTGACCCTTCTCAGTCACTGTATATCCTTTCTGTTCTCAGGTCATGTGTGTTCTCCACCTTCCTACCTCCATTCTGCTCTTCCCTGTTGGCCTTTCGGGTCTCCTGCTGTATACCCACACCCTCCTCCCCACACACATATACAAACACACAAGCTGGGATACACACATGAGAAAGAACATTTGGTGATTGCCTTTCTGAGCCTGGATTACTTCACTTAGTGCTACACTTTTCCAGTTCCATCTACTCCTGGGGGCACTAAAGAACCTGTCAAGGAGCATGTATTGTGAAGTGACCCTCCCAGGACGGCAACAGGACTTGCAGGGATGCCGATGGCATGTGGTGCCCTGCAAAGTATCCTCACCAAGAGAGAACGTGAGGAAGATGAGCGCAGGTTTGACCACATTTGTCTGCAAAGGCTGAAACAGGCACAGATGATCTCAAGACCTAAGTAGGCTTAAAAGTTCCTCTCATTTGAAGCTTTCTCTTCAGATCTGGCTCCTGTGGTGGACATTTATCTGTGCCTACTTCTAGCTCCTAACAGAAAACATATAACCTTTCCCCCCCCCCAAAAAAAATCATGTTTTTATTCAAAACATTTTGTTCTGTGTAGTAGAGGGTGGCCCTGTAAGTCTGATCAAAGCAGATTCCATAGAACCTATTCCCTAACACTTGTTGTCAAGTGTGTTTTGGGTCCAACTAAGGAAAACTAAGTGTGAATGGACTAATGAGAGAACAGTTTAATCGGAGGAAGGGGAAGCAGACGACCCCGATGAGACCTGATAGGCTGTGATCATATGGTGGGGGCCAGGTCCCCTTCTGTCACAGGCCTAGGGGAGGGGACTAGAGTGAAAGAGGGAGGGGAGAGAGGGGGGAGTGGGAAGATACAAGTGAGGGGATAACAATTGAGATGTAATCTGGATAAATTATTTAAATAAAAAAAAAGGTAGCCACCATGAGAGAAACAAAAATGGAGGGTAGGCTCACCCCCCCTGCTAGTCAGAGCAGACACAGGCTCTTGACCCTTTCAAGAGTCCTAAACCAGTGCTCAGAGATCCTCATCTTCCTATTTCTACTATAACAGTAAAAATTAAAAATGAGAAGGAAATAAAAAAGGTGGGGAGGAGAGAATGGAGAGAAGAGGTGGGAAGGGAAGGGAGAAAAGAGGGAAGGGGAGACTGGAGGGAGAGGGGAAGGGAAAGGAAGGGAGGGGAGAGAAGGAGAAAGGAAAAGGGGAAGGAGGATGGATTTTGAGAGAAGTGGGGCATGTTTAATCTTCCCTGGGTACCAAACACATTTAGAACTTCTTGACTGCTCCCCTGAAAATGCACATAAACACAAAACTTTTCAATTTCCAGGGCTGGTAGATTTCTCTCCAATGCCCATTCATAGATTGAACTCCTACATTGGAATTTATTGTAAAACAATGTTGCTGAGCAGGAGGAAAGAAAAAAAAAAGAACTGAAAGATGAGTTTCAAACAAATTTTGACAGTAGCCTTTGGCATACAGCAACTTGATACATAGGGACCGGGATCTATAATGCGCAGGAGGAGAAACGCAGAGAGAAAGCACAGAAAGGGCAGATTACACAAAAGGCCACAAGAAGAATGCCTGAAGGCACTCTAGGAGCCTGACCCTTGGTGGCTTCATGGTGGAATGTATAGGTTTCTCATGACACCATTGAGTTCTTCCTTAAAGAGCCTTTCTGGACTATTTTCCCTCCGCTGCAGGTGGCTGTGGCCATCACTTTGCTGTGAAGAATGTAATCTGCTCTCCAACTGAGAGCAAAGGTGAATTTAGTTGTGCTCTTTCTTCTCTTGTGAATAGCATCCCCCTGGCTGCTTGCTGTAATGCCAACCTTTCTAGCCTCCACCCTCTCATGCACTCAGCATCTTGTCAATTCTGTTGGGGGTTGGTTCCACCAGATAAAATTCATCCAAAACACTACATCCATCCTGAACTGTGACATTTGGGGGACAACACCATTTCTCAAGGAATCAGTTGAGACCTGACACAGCCAGACTTGCATGGAAAGCAATGCCCAAGTCCTTTTCTCTGCTATGGCTGGGGAATCAGGTTCAAAGCTAGACCCACTCAAAGTGGGTGAGTTTGAATAAGGCTGCCTGAAAACACCACACAGTCTGTTGAGTCTGACAAAGACAACAGAGACTCTAAACTCTGAAAGCTCCTCATGTTTTCTAGCCTTTGGATAAACTGCTCCTTCTTGCAAAACACCTTCAGCGGCTCCTCATTCACTGCCTAAAGGCTTCTTTGCAGAACTCTTGACATCCTGGGCAGAATGATCCCAATTCCTTCTTGGACATCTTGTGGGTGTGTGACCACAGTAGTTATGATTGGACCCTGGGCCCTGGCAGCCTTAACAAGCTTAACCCTGCCCCCCTCATCTGTCCTTAGGAGGTCAATGAAAGGGATACGTAACAGTGAAAGTTAAGAAAGAAGATGTACTCAAATGGCCACATGGGGAAGAACAAATAGAGATCCCATAAGCCAGCAGGCCACATTGGAGCTCCTGACATGAGAGGTAGGTTTTAGCAGAGGACAAGGGTGCTGGTTTATGCAGTCCTGGTGAAAGTGTCCTGACTATAACTGACCCAGGGTTGTCAGGTTCCAGTCTCTCCTGAAAGGTGACCTGATGAGTAATCAGAAGTGTGACATTCATTGCTTCTTCCTCTCGCTGGCACCAGGCTTCAGCGTGGTCCCTGCAAGAGGCCCCTGTGAAAATTCCAGAGTCTTGGAGGCCACTGCTTCAGTAGTCGGATAGCCAAAGAGAAAGGTAAGAGTGTCTCTCCTCATTCCTGTCTGAGCAGTTACAAGTGGTTTAAACCACTTCCTCTCAGGCTAACTCTGCATATTCTCATCTACTTTCTTTTAATCCAGCTTTGATTCCCCTTTAATTTTCAAATTGCTCTATTTCAAACTCTTATGCAAACTTCTTCCACCTTCATTTCAGAAGCAGAGTACAAGTAAAGATAAATTCCAACCAATAGAGAAGCCAACCTCTTTCTCAGTTCTTCCTCATCTATAAAACTGATACCAGTGATGTCCTGGGCAATAGTGTTAGTTCCGCCCAGGATAGGAACTGTTCTGTGTACATCTCACAGAGTATCTGCCACATTATTATGGTTCCTTGTATACAGTTCTGAGTCCTTCTACCACATGCCATTGCTTATATATCAACTTCTGGCCAAGGTCTTCCCTGGCCTTCCCACGTAAGCTACACCATCCTTTTCAGTCTTCTAAGTCTGTCTTTGCCTCGTGGTCCTCAGGATCACCACTACCCAGCACTGTTTGTTTGGCATTTACTTCCCTCTGCTTGAAGCTTCATAGTGTGGGGCTTCTCTTATGTTGCTTGTCTTATCACCAGCACCTAATGTAACACCTGGCTAAGCGCAGGGGTGCCCTAATACATGGCAAATGAATCAAAGATGTAGTAAGACCCCTCACACCAGTGATAATTTCCTGGCTGTTATAAAACTTCAAGGCTGAAAGAGACAGTAAATTCCATTTACTAACAACAAAGACTCTCTCTCAGGCAGCCATGCTCACAGAGCCCCCAGCCCATCTTCTCAGGAAGAGTCTCTCATTGTCTCCCCCAAGATCCCATGCTCTAGGATGTCTCTCTCATGGCCAGGTGTAATTTTCACTACCTGGGATCCCTCCTCCTGCTCCTCATCACATGATGAACTCCTGGTGCCCTGAGACTCCCAAGTGAAACATTATCAAAAGCGGGACCCTTAGAGATGCACAGACCTAGGCATAATGCACTCATTGGATGGTATGTTGTTTGGCCCGAGGGCCTTAATTGTCTGGCTTATAACATACGGATAACAAAACATACACAGGGAAGCCAGCAGGGTTCATCATGACTGCAAATGGAGGGTAAAAACACAGGCCTGGCATGGTGGCACATACCTGTCTGCGTTCTCAGTGCTTGGGAAGTAAAAACAGGAAGATATCCAAAGCCAGTCAGGATTATACAATATTGTCTCAATTTTGACTGATTGGTTGATTAATTAATTAGCTTATCAAAACAGAACACAAACAAAAAACACTTTGCTTTTTCTGTAAAGTATTTTTGAACTGAGTTACAAAAATGATCCCTCCCTTTATGTGCAATGATACCATCATCATCATCATCATCATCATCATCATCATCATCATTAATATTGATGCTTTAACTGAGGCAGTTTTCACTATGTAGCTCTGGCTGTCTTGTAGCTCACTATGTAGACCAGGCTGACCTGGAACTCACAGAGATCTGCCTGCCTCTTCCTCCAGAGTGCTGGGATCAAAGGCATGGACCATTGCCCCAGCCTGTCTTCTCTGTATGTTTTGAAATTCTAACATATATTTGTATCAAACCACAGCATAGTTGCCTACACTTATCTGCACAGTTGAAATGGAGAAAAGCAGCAGCAGCCGCCGCCGCCGCCGCCACCCACTGTGGGTTTAAAGAACAACAATAGCTGTAGCAGATGAAGCGGAATGCACAGATGCTATTGATCGATCTTGGTACCACTAGAGTTCACATCTATATCCCTGTTTGAGTGAGTTTAAGAATAGATGCTGAGATGGAGCTGGCCTTGGAGCCCCAACTCCAAGCACTGTTCTGGCAAAAAATAAGACTCTATTTGTTCATTAATTAAAGGAATGAGTGAAAGTTGTGCCTGTCCCGCTTGGCATAATGCCTCTGCTTATGTGTCTAGATGATTATTTCTTCTTAGTAGGAATGTACTCTCTAAAACACCACATTCAAACAGGGACTTCCCCCCACCTACCCCCATTCCCCATGACTACCCTTTGGTCAGTTAATGAAGCCTCAAAGTCTTAGTGGCTTTGTCTTTTGATCTCCAAACAATATCACAGGAATTGCTCTCTCGTGCCCAGTTTGTCATCACTGGCTTTCTTTATCCAAACCCGACAAACTGTTCATTCTTTTCTTCATTGTGTTCAGCACACATGTGTAAACAAGGCACAAAAATGACTGCAAGGTCCTCTCGGATGAGTGTGTCACATGCACAGCACCTAGTGTCTGCTAAGCTGCCATTCAGCTTAATTTGTTTTATAAGAGGCATCAGTGTTAACAAAAACAAAAGCACTAGGCAAGGCAAAGGGCAGGAAGGATCAGTTAGCAAAACTAAGGACCTGTAACTTTGCGCAGGGAGAAGAGAGATTCATTCTTAGTTTCCCTGAGCATGGTCAACAACAGCAACAGAAAGTTCAGTGAGCAAGCTCCCTATTTCCAACTGAGCTTCTACCATGGGTTAATCTATGCTTATGTGTTTGAAAGCAGCACTAGCAGGTAAAATGATTTGGGTGTGGTATTATAATTTTAAATGGTGCTATCAAAGATATTATCAGTCATTTTAATCTAATTCTAAGCCTAGACTGATCTAAAGAGGGTTAAAAGCAAAGAAAAGTATTCATTCTGGAACTAGCAATTCCTATCTATTAAATTACGCCCCCACCCTGAAAAGGAGACAGATGTCATCCTGACCAGGCTTTCAACAGAACAAAAAGAATTTAGAGGTCTGATGGTGTAAATGAAACTCGAAACTATCATAAAAGATGAAAATGCCCTCTCCAGATGAGAAAGCAAATTGAAAATAACATCGTGCAGAAGGGCAGGAGAGGCGCCATCCTCATGATTAGATGCAGCAAGTCAGGCGCCTAAAAGCCGCCCTGGGCACCACCTGTCACTCAGTCTACACGTCTGTAAAATGGAGATAAACAGCTCACTCCTGTTCTCACAGGAGAGGTGAGGGATTCATAAAACCAGGCTGAGAGTGCACTTTCAAAATGCATGGATGAAATACAGTAAAAATAAAAAGCAAAGACATCTTCTCAGAAATTCTCTTGCAAAGAGTCTTGCTATTTGGGCAGATTTCTCTAGATGCTCAAGGCCTGGGTCCCAGGAGTAGGACTTTTACAGGCCTTTGTGGAAGAGGCAAACAATTCACTGTTTGATCTGGAGAACAATGTAAGACCTCAAACCCTTGCTGACTGTCCAGGGTGCAGTTTCAGATGCTGCACAAACAGAAACTGGAAAGGCAGGAATCTGCAGACAGCATCACAGAAGCTTGAAAAAGATGGAGTGTGAGGTTAACACACGCTGTTTCTTGGTTGCATTCTGGCCTCTGATTTCTCCTCTTCGTGCAATCATTTGCTAACCTCTTCCTCTGCAGTGGGTAGAAACCCAGGTCTGCTTCAGCTTCTAGATTTGGGCCCAGAGGCACAGCTTAGGTTCTTTAAAGTCTGTATGCTCCTCATATTTTAGCCAAATTTATGTAATCCCTACACCCCAGGCTATTTAAAATATGACCAAAAAAAAAAAAAGCATGTAGAGACACTAAAAACTATAGCACTATTCACAGCGGGTAAGCTACAGAGCCAAAATTGGATAGCCAGCAACCAAGGAATGGATAAGAAAAACTGGTGTATACGTAGAACAGAGGTTTTTAGCCATGCAAGAAAGAAGCTATGATGTTTGTGGAAACATTGATGTAACTGGAGATAATCACATTAAATAAATTAAGCCAGTCTCAGAAAGACATATGTCATATGTCTTTTCTCATTGTAATTCTCAGATTTTATAGACATATAAAATCATGTGTATACGACATGAAAATCGAAGTAAACTTGCCCAATGAAACAAAGGGTCCAATGGGAGGAAGGAAAGTGAACGGGGAGAGGTTATATGTTTACTGGCATGCTTAAAACATCACATATTTCTACGAAAATACCAAGTCCAAAGTCCAGTGTATGGACACAATGAAAACAATTTCTTACTTTTAAAATGACATCAAAAACATCACTAGATTTGGAGGTTGTTAAAAGCAAGTCTCCTACCTTCTAAATTAGATGAAGATTTACAGAGAAATCATTCTGTTACTACTTGGAGAGAACAGCAACACACAGATCTGGGCCTTAGGAAGTTTGCAGTTGCCTTGGGCTCCGAGCTGCTGCAAAAACACCTGGAGTGAATGAGTTAACAAGCATACAATTTAGTTTTCTATGGTTAGGGAGGTTTCCGTCCACCACCATCTGGCTGGACCATTGTTTCTGGGCCATGATGAGGCAGAACATTTAAATGGAAGATGTGGAAGACCTGCCAACCTGATGGTATCTGATAGAGATACTACAGGTCAGACCCCATCATTACAGGACAGACCCACTACTACAGGTCAGACCCCATCATTACAGGACAGACCCACTACTACAGGTCACACTCCATCGTTAAAGGACAGACCCACTACTACAGGTCACACCCCATTGTTACAGGACAGACCCACTACTACAGGTTGCACCCCATCATTAAAGGACAGACCCACTACTACAGGTCACACCCCATCATTACAGGACAGACCCACTACTACAGGTCACACTCCATCGTTAAAGGACAGACCCACTACTACAGGTCACACCCCATTGTTACAGGACAGACCCACTACTACAGGTTGCACCCCATCATTAAAGGACAGACCCACTACTACAGGTCACACCCCATCATTACAGGACAGACCCACTACTACAGGTCACACTCCATCGTTAAAGGACAGACCCACCACTACAGGACACACCCCATCGTTACAGGACAGACCCACCACTACAGGACACACCCCATCGTTACAGGACAGACCCACCCCTACAGGACACACCCCATCGTTACAGGACAGACCCACCACTACAGGACACACCCCATTGTTACAGGACAGACCCACCACTACAGGTCACACCCCATTGTTACAGGACAGACCCACCACTACAGGACACACCCCATTGTTACAGGACAGACCCACCACTACAGGACACACCCCATCGTTACAGGACAGACCCACCACTACAGGACACACCCCATCGTTACAGGACAGACCCACCACTACAGGTCACACCCCATCGTTACAGGACAGACCCACCACTACAGGACACACCCCATCGTTACAGGACAGACCCACCACTACAGGACACACCCCATCGTTACAGGACAGACCCACCACTACAGGTTCACACCCCATCGTTACAGGACAGACCCACCACTACAGGTCACACCCCATAGTTACAGGACAGACCCACCACTACAGGACACACCCCATCGTTACAGGACAGACCCACCACTACAGGACACACCCCATAGTTACAGGACAGACCCACCCCTACAGGACACACCCCATCGTTACAGGGCACACTCCACTGTTAAAGGGGAGACACCACAGCTACAGGGTAGACCCCATTGCTGGACAGACCTTATTATTACATCATTAAAAGGTAGATCCCCATCTCTACAGGGCAGACCCCAAGCCTACCTCCTGCCGTTCCTCCCTTCTATTGTTCTTCAATAATCATGTCACATGAGTCCTAGAGAGTTTAATCTCAGCATAAAGGCAGAGCTCTCCATAGTACCATCCCCTAGAGCCCAAGCCTTCAACACATGAGCTTTTGGGGAGGTACCTCATCTCCAACCACAGTGGCAGCGGCAGCTCAAAGTGAGTAATGAAAACAACTTCTCCCAAAGAAATTACTCTATACTGTGAATTATATCGCCACAGATACAGCATGCTAGGGCAGTAGAATAGATAACTCTGCAAACTCTGTATCAGAACAAAGGCTGAAACGAACACCTTGCCTATTGCTTATGTGGCCAAAGGCAGGTAGGCAAACATGCCAAGTCTCTAAAGGAGTGGCGTGCCATAAGGGAGCGTGTGAAGCACAGTGGGTCACACAGCCACATGGACTCACACATTAGAAACCCCTGTATCAAGAGAAGAAGCAGTTGTATGAGACTCGAAGTGCAACCGGAAGAATAGATGCTGCAGTAGAGAAGATATTGCCTGGTCTTCACGCTGTTTGTAAATTCATGCCTCACTGCACAACCCATCTATAGCAACTGCCTTCTGTGCTGGTCTACGCAGCTGTGGAGAGAAGATGCTGCTGTGCTGCTGTGGTTTGTGGGTAAGACCTGGTACAGAAAGCAAGCCAAAAAGCCCTCTAATATAAGATGCAGGTGTGGACGATGGAAAGAGGAAGAAAAGTCACTTTAATTTCATTCTACTTTTGTCTTAGCAAGGGTCCAATACAACAGCTAATCCAGACAGGCATAGTCCTTTCTAAAGGGGGAAGAAGCGCTGTGTAGATGGTACCTTGGTGTTCTACATCAAGACTGCTTTGTCTGGGTACCAAGTATCATCAAGTTTTTAGGCAGGGAAAGTGGTCCTATGATTGGCTGTTGATAAAGGTCATTCAAGTCTGTACCGTTGCCTACCTTGGCCATCTTCTCTCTTTGGCATCCTTTAAGCTTCATTAAAATGACAAGGAAATGGGCTCACAGCTCATCCAAAATGAAACACACAAAACGCCAGGGCAGAAAGCCTCATGATTCAACATTATTCCTACTTATGAAAAATATGTATGCTTATAAAATTGGGCTTAGGAGCAGCCAGTATTTGCAGCAGTAACATCTAGAATGTGGGATAAATGGTAATTTTCTTTCTTTTCTTTTTTTTTTTCATTATGCCACTCTGCATTTTTCAAGTTGTAAATTATGAGCAACCACATTTTTATGAGAAAATAATTCAAAGTGTAAAATTCATTGCCGGTGTTTTATTGATCATAAAATGTGAAAGTATCTATTAGTCAAAAAGACTCTGAGTTGCTATGCTAGATGTGGTAGTTGTTAACGAAGGAAGAGAACACAGCTGCACTTCTCCTTCTTGCTAATAATACCTTTTTCAGCTAAATTAAGCCTGAACTTGGAGCTCAGCATGCAGCTTAGGATATGACCAAAATGAACATACTTTCCTATGAATGTTCCATTCTTCAAAAATTACCTCTTCTATCAGAGAAAGGGACAGTTGTCTCCACAGTCTTGGAAAAACTGAGTATCAACATGTAAAACAGCCAAATTATCTCTGTTTTTGTTTTTTTTTATTAAACATATTTTATTTTTTACATATACATTTATATTATTACACATATATACAATAAACTACTGATAGCAAGAAGAACTGTGACACAATCCGGAATTATATAAATGTTACATTCTTAGTGTTTTGGCTATTTGTATTTGACAGCCTTGAAGAAGATATCTTTCCTATCTTGGTGAGTCTAAAATTCTGACTGTAAATCAATCGCCATAACATATTATCATTATCAACTTAAAACATCTATCTAGACCTAAAAACATCTTAACCCCTAAACAACTAAGCTACATTCTAAAACTAAGCTACCTGGTCTTCAACTCCATCAGAGACTTAAGAAGGAATAAACTTGATTACCTGAGTATGCCAAGAGTGAAGGTTAGTAGCTTTCCATATGAGAAGATGACAGAGACAGTCTGCTACCTGAACAGTCACCCAAAACTCTCTGTTATGTTGGAGCATCTTCATCAGGCTTCTGGCCCATATATCTGACAAACATATTTGTGAGTCAGGAAATATTGAGGACTTGCTCACCCTGTCTTGGCAGTTTGGCTGTTGACTCTGTCTTCATCCAGGCTTTTTTAGGCAGAATTCTGTCTGTGGTAGAAATGAGGACATTTTGCCCAGTGGCTCGTTTGCCACATTTGAATCCATCTCCATAAGGAGGTTCTTTGATGCTCATCATCTTCTATGAGGTAGGCTGGGTATTGCCAGGAGTTAACCTGTCTCATTGTCAGTAAATCTTTAAAATAAGAAAAAAATTTAAATGCCATATTCTGCATGTCTCTGGGGTTTTTGCAGACCTTATCCTCCCTTATCTTTCTATAGAATCATATCTATCTACTGCACCTAAGATGTATATTCTTGTGATAAAAGTAGACTAGTAATTAACATGACCATAATTTGACCAACTAACAATTAACTTGTAAAACTTATTTATCCTAAACAGCCTACAATAACCAAATTATCACTTATGCTACATCAAACACAAATGTCAGTTCAAAATGGATCAGAAATACATATAGGAAATGCAAGTGTAAAACCCAGATGAAAGGCATCATGGCATAGGATTTGGCAATGCTTAGTAGATACAACACCAAAACCCAAACAATAAAATAAAAAACATAAATTGAATCATATCAAAAATCTAAAATATTTGTTTATCAAAAACAACAACAAAAGAACTCTCTAAACATAAAGAAAAGGTAAGCGTCAGACTGAGAAAAAACATTTGTAAGTGATATATCTGATAAGGTAGTAAACACAAAGTAGTAGTAATATCCAGAACACAAATGAGCTGCTAAATTCAAGAACAAATAAATAATAGGAAGCTAAATGAATTCCATATGTCTTCCTACAGGGAAGATATAAACATGCCCAATAAATACATTAAAAAATGCTCAACATAGTGAATCATCGGGGGATGAGAGTCACATAATGAGGATGACCAGGAATGAAAAAGAAAAGAGATAGGGAAAAATAAGGATGCGCAGGAAGGAAAAAAAAGAAAGGAAACAATTGCTGGCAACAATATAGAGTATTTTGAACATTGTTGGCAGATAGGGCAGCTATTACAAAAAACTGCAGACTTCTCTAAAATGTAAAAATGTAATTAGCACGTGACCCAGTAAATCTACTTCTGCCTATACAACCGAGAGAATTGTAAGTAAGGACCTAAGTAGATAATTGTACAACCATATTGATATCAGCATCATGCATGGGAGCCAAAAGTCAGAAGCACACCAACAGCATGGGCAGTTAACAAATACACACACTGCATCACAGACATGTAAAATAAAACTATTCAAAATACAAAGAGAAGAAAACCCTGATTTATGTTTAAGTAGATATAAAGCTTCAAGATACTTTGCTAGGTGAAGTAATCTGGCCACAAAAAGAAAAATATTGTATGATCTCATTTACATAAGGTATCTAGAAGTCAACTTCATAGGAATAAAAAGTGGAAGTGGATTTTCCCAAGTGGTTGCCGCTTAAGAGTAAGAGTATAGTAAAAATAGAGCTAGAGATTTGAGGTGGTGACAGTTGTGTAACAGTGTGAGCATCAGCAACTGAACGGTAAAATTTTAAATGGTTCAACAGACACTGAACTGATTCCATTGCTTAGGTGGTGAGAGAGGGAAGGGATAAGTGTGGAAAATAGGAGGATGATTAGAATCCTTATACACATGAATGAAAATACCAAATGAACCTCACAATTTTATACCATTAATATATTAATAAAAATGGAAAAATGTTAACTATAAAGTAAGTATATTTAACCCTAAAGAGCTGACATCTGTTCCTTTGTATATCTTTGCTCCTTTAGACCCAATGCTTTCCTTCATCCATCTTTGACAATTTAAGTACTCTGCACTTGTATGTGTTTGTGTGTGTGTGTCATATATACACAGATGCACATGCACACAAACATGCAGAGTCAATATCAAGAATCTTCTATCATTCTCAACATTATTTTTTCAGGCAGATTATCTCAGTGAACCTGGGGCTAACTGCTTTGGCTGCACTGACTACACACCCAGCTCCTGGGCTCAACTGTTCCTGTCCTTCCACAACAAGGTAAGGTAAGGCTACAGGCATGTATTGCCTCTGCTTTTACATGAGCACTAGGGACCCAGTCTTAGACCTCACATGTAGTCAGCAACCATTTTTGCCCATTGAACCCTCTCTCCAGCTTCCTTCCATCTTGGACTTCTGATTAAATATTCCCTCTTTCCTTAGTTTCTCAACCCACTGTAATATAACCTTTATCAGAATCTTAGTTATACTCCTGGAATCATCAGGGTATATGACAAAACACTTTAATATCTGATAAACTTTAACACGCATAGGGATATTATAAAAAGACATGTTAAACTATGAAATTTATCTTAGAAAAGTCATGTGGCCTGCCAGGATCAAGGCACAAGCATGTGACTCTCCAGTTTAAAACAGAACTAGGCAAAGACTGGATCCACTCTCTCTCCACTGAGCACACACTGTTTTAAATAATACCTACAAGCTTCCTTTGTGTGTCTTGGCTAGCCTATGAGCTCTTTAAGAACAAGGATCAACTCCTGATCACTTTAGTAGGCTCAACAGTATTAACTACATGTTCAACCCCTCTTCATGGAATTAATCAGATAATTAATCAAATAATCCATAGCTAATTTAAATTCTAGACTTCGCTAACTGAACGTGTATTAATAATCTAAAATTGTAGGAAATAAAATTCCTGAAGAGGTACCCAGGTTGGCAAGATACCCAGCTCCCTCGTGAGACAATTTATTCTGAATCATCAAAACTGGTTTTTATCAAAGCATCTGCGCTAGCCTTAACACCAGCCATTGACTGGCTGAGTTCCTTTAGGTGGTCGGCCTCAGTGTTTTGGTAAGGATTATCAACACACTCTCGTTAATTTCTACAAGACAATTTCTCCTCTTTTCACTTAAATTTTAAACTAGTATTTCACATCAGTGATCTTGTTAGGAAGCAACTGACCTCTCAGGATTGGGCCAGGCTCCATAACGGATGGTTCTAACTCTGTTTATGTTTTGTTGCTGCTGATCTCAAAATCAGACCTGAGGAAGGACTTTCCGTTCTTTGCTCTTCTACTTCTTACCTTTATTTGATGACTAATTGAGAATGTATAATGTATGCAGCATGCTGTGGTTCCTGATATTATCACAGCAGATTGTAGATACATGGCTTTTTGTGTTCGAATATTCTCGTTACCTCCAAATATTGCCACCCTTAAGCATTTGAGTAGGTTTGCCTCTCTTCTGTCCTTTGATAATCATGCTCTAACTGACCCTAGATTCTTTTGAGAATACTAAGTCAGGGTCATAGAACACAGCACTGAATACATGTTGCTTTGAGAATAAGCTGTGCCTGTGTCCTGCAGGCCCTGAGCACAGGCATTTACAATGTACAGCATGCCAAAACTTCAGCCTAATAGTGACTGCGTTTCCTACAGTCCTAGAAGTCACTGAAGCCTGCCATATCTGTGAGACACCAATATTTTTTGAAGGTTCATAGAATGTATCCTCTCTGCCAAGTGCTCGTCCCTGTCCCAAGACTTTCCATGTCAGGGTAATAATATACCACCACAATGGAGGGTCAGAAATAGTGGTTCAAAGTTCAGGGACATACACTTTCTCTACCTGACTTGCTACTACTAAAGCTTTGTTCTCTTGATGCTCGGCTCATATAACTCTTGAGTATACTCTGAAAGATCAGAGCACAGTATCCCAGCACACTGTGTCATAGATGCTGAAGCCACAACAGCAAAGGCTATGTAAGAGTGCTATAAAGACCTCTCTCCAGCGTCAGCTGCCTGGGGTGCAGGCACCAGGAGGCACACACTGGCCTCTCCACTTGTATTCTATGGTGGTTCTCAGGCAATTGCTCTCAGGGTTAGAATTAAGTCCATTCCTTCACATGAAGCCAGAGCAGGCACTGCACACCAAGGAAGGCTAATCTTGGCTGAGGAAATAACTAAGGGCTTTTCTATTTCAAAGGGAAAAATGACTGAAACCCAAGACCGATGGGAGGAATGTACTTTAAACAATTTGTAGCTATTTTACTTGATTTTCCCTTGAAGCAATAACTAACTGTGCTCCCTGCTGCTGGCATTTTATCAAGCTCAGTTTGTTGTAAGTGTGTATTATGCTGCACACAAGACAGCATCTTTGAGCTTTCTTTTTGTGTTTCTCTACTACAGTTTAACTCTGTGAAGAGCAATAGCAGTATACCACCAGGATGAAGAAACAGTACGATTCCTGCTAAATACCACTGCTTGGATGCAGAATGCCCCAGTAGGAATAAATGGATGCCAACAAGGATTCTTCAGTGTGAGTCAGTGTTAGAAAAAAGGAAGTAAACATGAGCCTCTGGATTAAGAAGCATGCCCTTCTAACAATGACCTTTGTCACTAAGAAGACCAAAACAAAAGAGCAGTATGTCCAACCGAGTGAACCTAACCCTCCCACAAGCCACTCATCCTCTTCTGACAGGCAGTCATAGAACAGGATCATGGACACAGTCCCATCACTTGGGTTTTACTGGGGTATAATCTGTTTGCATTTTATAGAAGACTGAAGCCTGGGGAAATAATGATCCAAGGTTGTCATATGACATGACTTGTGATCCTCTAACAGAATCATAGTTAGTTCCTGCAATTTTTCATAGATTTTCTCTGATATAATACATCCCAACCAGAGTTTGCTCTCCCTCCACTCCTCTCAGCTCCCCCTAAATCCCCCAGCTCCCCTCTCTTCTGGATCCAAGCCCTTTCCATCTCCAAACACAATACAGCAGGCCTCTAAGAGAAAAAAAAATAACAAAACATGACAAAACGAAATACAATAAGACAAGGCAAAAGCCCTCACATCAAAGCTGGACTAAGAAATGGGTCCCAAGATCAGGCAAAACAATCAGAGGCACCCCCTCTCCCGCTGTTAGGAGTCCCACAAAAAGACCAAGCTAACAGCCACTACATATATGCAGAGGGCCTGGTGCAGAGTGGTGCATGCTCACGAGTGGTTTATGCTCTGACATCTACATTCACATGTAAAGCATTTTTAATTTCCATTTATCACTTAATCCTTTCAAAACAGGCAGAGATGAGTAACTATCCTCTTCGTTCTAGTGCATCGGGTTCATGTGTAACAGAAAACTGCTTTGGTACTTTGTCCTCTCTAGAAAACAAGATTTTGCAAAATGTAAACTAGCGACAGGGCTTCCGTTAGTACAAGTCACTAGTCCTGACTTGCAATATCCTTTCAGATGCAGGAGCTCCATCTACATGCATGTCATCTTCAACAGCCTTTCTCCTTTTGTAGATTACATGCAAATGGCAAAGGAACACATTGACCAAGACAATGCCTACACAACCCACGTGTGGTAGAATGTACACACAGCCCCCGGGACAAGCAACCATGGGCTCCAGCAGGGCATAAGGTGCCCAGGGCCTTGTAATTCAGTCCCAAACACTGACTGCCAGGAAGAATTTATCTTCTCTTAAGAAGTGAGAGTCCTGAAATTGGTGCTTGGTCAGTGGTTCTCAACCTTACCAACTCTGTACCCATTGATACAATTCCTCATGTTGTGCTGACTACCAAGCATAAATTCATTTTGTTGCTACTTCATAACTGTAATGTTGCTATGAACTATATAAAATATAAATATCTGCTTTCCAATCATTCAACCACCAAAAAGGTCCTGACCCACAGGTTAAGAACCATTGTGTTAGGTTGATGCTGGTACAATGAGGAATAGGAGAAGGGTGGAGCCAACATTCTTCTTTACAACATCAACCAGTAAATTCACAGATAAAGACAAGTAAACAAGATACGGCGAGATGCACTCCAGCTCAAAATCCCTGGCTGAACAAAGGTTTTCATATTAAGAAGACATTATTGATGGAGCCTTTTAATGTGGAAATTTTAATATGCCATTTAGTAGCTAATACTATAAAAATGTCCTGATGTTAAAAATAATATAAGTATAGAAACCCAGTCCACAGAAGGTCATTTGGATAACTATTTCCTCTCTTTACATGCAAAATCCTAAAGTGAAATATAGTCTTTGCTCACTACTGCAGTCCATCATTGACACAAAGTATGTAGTTTCACAAATAAATGACTGTATCTATGACTACTCTCCTGAAATCAATAATACATTTATTGATAATTCTGCATTTAAAGGTTCATTTCACCTTCATATTGACATCCTGTCTTTCCTGCCATTTCATTAGATTTGAAATTTTTTATTCTTGGTAATGAATTACAAGAGAGTTGCTACGTTAGAAAGTGGCCCCAATGGGCAATGCAATTCAGCAGATTACTCTCTATTAATTACAAGTCAGTGAAGTTTCTGATTTATACGCTCAGCACAATTAGAGTGGAAAGTTCCTGGCTTTATTTTATAAGGAAATAATTCCAAAGTTCTTCTCAAATGCACCCACTTAGCTGTTCTGTAAAATGGAGCCATGTGCAAAAATCTTCTTCTGCAAACCTTCAGATAAGAGTTAGTTTGACGAAATTTTAAGAGTAACTGTGGGGCATGAGAAATGGCTCAGCAGCTAAAGGCATTTCCTGCTCTTTCAGAAGCCTTAGTGAGGCTCGATTCCCAGCACCCACATCAGGGGCCTTACAAACACCTCCAGTTCCAGGCAGTTCCCTCACAACATGCTTCTGATACACATAAATTTACACAAGTAAATACACAAACATAATTAAAGTAAATAAGTCTTAAAGCCACAAAGGGGGAGCTATAAAAGTATATTGGATCCATCATCAGGTATTCTGGAGCTAAAATGTGCTGCATCTTTCGCAGAGCTAGCAGTCTAGTGAGACCCTAGATGTATCAACTGAAAATCTCAAGGTAAAGTAAAAGGTATTATCTAGCTCTTAAGACAACAGATCTATCAGGAGGCTGGGGAGACGACTCAGTTAGCAGAGGGCTTGTCTGAATTTTGTCTCCAGATGCACGTAGAAAATCAACCAGACATGGTGTCATACACTGGTGTGGCAGAAACGGGTCTAAGGGACTTGCTATCCAACCAGCCTAATGTGCTTAGTGAATTCCAGGCCAATGAGAGATCCTGTCTCAAAAATTGCTAAGGCTGTCTGAGGAACAACACGCAAGGTTAGCCTCTGGCCTCCGCATGTGCATATACACATGTGTACACAGTGGGAATTCAGGGGCAGTGCACAGAAGAAAGGACACTTAAACTAAGAGTTAACTCTTGTAGCTTTAAAACTTCATGACAAAGTGTGAAACAGAAATGAGTATGCCCAACCGTGTCAAATCAGCAAGCAATGTAATAAAAGCATTCTTGTGAGAATCCTGCGTTGTTAGAAAACATCTGGGTGGGAGAATCACTGTGTGGATAAGCTGAAGCTCAGCCACTTCATAGAGTTGTTGCATGGCACTGAGAAGGATGGCATAACCAGTGGAATATATTAGTTTTCAAGTCTGCCTTACATTAATACTGTGATTTTAAAAAAAAAAAAAAGCATCTATTTTCAGAGGCTTGTGCACTCACTGCGCTAAAACTGTGGGATTATACTGCCATCTGCTGGAAGCTGGCATTTCTCTCTCTGCCTTTCTAACAGCAATTGGTCAGGTAAGGAAAAAAAAAATGCTTATTATTATTTACTACCTTGTTGGAAAGCATGCATTTAAAGCCTATTTTCAATACAGTCAATTTTCTGAAACTCATTCGCATCTTATTCTAATAAGTTACTGAAAAGGTTGATGATATTATCTTATTAAGCTTTAAAATGGTTACCCCCAATCTAAAATTTTTCAATCAAGTCTTGAATTTTTTATGCATGCCTTGTTATTACCAGCACAACTTAATAAGAAACATGACAGAGAAAGAGCTAGATTTGGCATTGGATTCACAATTAGATAAAACAAGATGTTGCTTGCGTTTGAATGGAGGAGATGGCTTTTGGCAAACAAATATTTCCTTGTCTTTCTTTGCCCTGGGTTAAAAGCAGGGTGTACTGTACTGAGGACCCCAGTGAACTTCACTAGCTTCCTCAAATGCTTTCCTTTAGCTATAAAACCAACTGTGCTATTACAAGCTGCTCTCCACTCCATGCTGAAACACCCATTCAGCATTTTCATCTGCTAATATAACAGAAACTCATCTGCTCAATGAGATTTATTGCTTGTTTTTTTTTTTTCCCATGATCACGAGGTATTGTACATTTTGCAATGGGCCTTTATTATCTGGTAATGATGGCTTGCAAATTAAATTAGCTTTTAATGGTGTAGTTAAATTCTAATTTATGTTTTGGAGCTTTGTTTAATTCATTTAGTAAATGTAATCGTTTCCTTGCTATTTTCTTACATTGTACAGAAAGAACTGAAAAGAATAGAGGCTTGTCTGATTACATTCAGTTGTTTCGGCTTTATTAAATCTTGTCACTAATTGCATTTCTCCCAAGAAACTTTCAAAACAATTGCAGTCCAATCCTTTAGGCAAAATGATCTGGCTGTTCAGCATTTTGTCGGAGAAAGTTGAATCAAACTGTTAGGGTAAGTCTAAGGGTTGGTTAGATACTGCACTTTTCACATGCTCATTATAACCCTGCTGTGCTATGTAATGTACTGGGCAATTATTCTTTTACTATACAGTTCTTTCCTGTGGGTTCTCTTTCTTTCCTTGAACATTCAGGAACACTGAAAGCAAAAGCTGATCGTTAGCAGCACACAGCATAGTATTTTGTAGGGTCTGCTTGTAATTTCTCCCCTGTCACTCCACAGGCTCCTCACAGGCTTGGCCACAATAACCTTTCATAGCACCTTTGCATTGGGGTCCACACCGCGAGAGCAAAAACCCTTAGAAAGTTTCACAGTCTAAAACCGAAACTGGATTATAGGGCTGAGAGGAATAATTGTGTGGTCCCGGATTTCTGAAGCAGCCCTGGCCCTCCTCTGGTGTGGTAGGACTGAGACACGTGGGTTACATTTTAAGATGGACTATCTGCGTCCTGGACTATGTATGTTCCCACCAATGAGGATGACATTTCAGGCCCAATTTTTCCTTTTTTTCTGATAAAAAATAACTTTCATATCCCAGATGGTTCTCCCTTTCCAGTTCAATGTGTGTAACATCCACCTACCCCGTTCCCCGCAAAAAGTGTCGAGGGACACACAGGCTATCTGGTGATCAGGTCCCAGGCACTGGCTTCTCCAAGTGGCAGGTTCTGCTCCTAGCCCTTATCACTTCTTTAAGCTCTTGATCTGGACTATCAAACTGATCCTGTTATCACTTTATACCCCTAAAATTACAGCATCACTCCAATCCTACTAACCAGTAATGGGACATAGCAATTACATAAGTAAAGGCAAGGCTCAAAGCAATGAGAAGCTTCTTGAATTACCAATGGAGACAAAGTAAGAAGAGACATGTGCAGCCAGGGTGAAGACAGACACACACACACCACACACACACACACACACACACACACACACACACACACACACAAAATGTGTGTGTGTGTGTGTGTGTGTGTGTATATATATATATATATATATATATATATATATATATATATATATAGGTGTTTTTACTTTTCTGTGTGCATTTGCAACACTTTTAAGCCTTAACTAAAAATAACAATATAGCGTAAACATGAATTGCTATTCCAACTTTAATCCTGAAGTCTTTAACATGAAATAATGTCTCTAATGAGCCAATGAGGAATAAAAGTCAGGCCCCTTATTTCTCCACATTAACTATATAATATCTTTGAGGTTTGTCCAAAACTTCATTGTGAGAGAAAGACAACCCCAGTGCCCAAAGAATAGATGTGCAAGTACACGGTCCTTATGGTTTATAAATGCAAGAGACGCACCTTCACGAAGATGAGCTTGTGGAGAATAGAATGTTAGCAGAAAAGCAATTTGCTTCCTGGCTCACCCCTGCTCTATCACTCCAAGGCTCCTGCCCATTGCCAGAAGCAGGGATCTGAGCTGAATTCTGCTCATCTCATTCCCTAGTCCCCTGGGTGTTATACAATACTCCTTACCCTCTGCCTAATCTTCCGTGGATGCTATCCTCTGCTTTTCACATTGCCATGATGCTAAGCCCTCAGAAGAGGGAGGAGCGCTTCAGGACATAACAAAAATAAACACTTCATTTGCCATGAAGAAGAGTCCTTTAAAGTTCTTTCTTTCCACCCAGTACACCCTGGCCTGTGGTTAGAAACACCAGCGACATTATTAACAACTTATATGATACCTTTGTTCAGCTTGCCTAACAATGTTTGCTAAAGCCTGTGAGCCACAGTCCAGCCACCGGAGCCCCCAGTCCTCCTCTGAGGATCATGTTATCCAGAGCTCTCCTGGGCTTCTCAGACCATTGCTGTTAAGTTGTGTTATGTCCCTAATAAGCTATACTGAAGTTGTGACCCTCAGAACTTTAGAATCTAAGATTATTTGAAAATAGCATACAGCAACTGTAATTCACTGAAATCAGGTTCCATTTCAGGAATACAAGCCTGAATGCACTAATGACTAATGCCTTTATAAGACCCAAGTAAAGGGAGAAGAAGACCATGTGATCTCAGAGAACAGGAGAAATGCTACCCACCAGGCAATATACTTATGTCACTTATATTCCAGGTACAGCAGACTGAAAAACCAAGCATCAAACATCAGAGGCAGGGAAATACCTGGGTCTTCCTACAAATGGAGACAGAAATGTCACTCTGCTCTTTCAGAAGCCACTCACAGATGAGAAAGGACAGAGCCAAGAGATCAAACTGTGATTTAAATGTGGCTGTAGGTATCTGTGTCACTGATAAGGTAGGACTCAATGAAACTGAAAATGAAAATAGGATTTCGAAAGCAAAAAGAACCCTACAAGAAGGCCATCAAGGCTGGCAGATCTGGACACAGGGGGCCCTGCACAAACTGCTGTACCAAGCAAGGCCAATGCACGCAGTGAACCTGGACTCCCTATTCAGATCTAGCCAATGGACAGCACATTCTCCACAGTTATGTGGAGAGCAGAGACTGACTCTGACAAGAACTCTGGTGCCCCCTATTTGATTACTTCCCCTTGGTGAGGAAGCCTGGTGTCACACAGAGGAAGGGGAAGCAGGCTATCTGAATGAGACCTGATAGGCTGTGATCATATGGTGGGGGAGGAGGTCTCCTTCTGTCAAAGACCTAGGGGAGGGAAATAGGGTGAAGGAGGGAAGGAAGGGGAATGAGAAGATACAAGTGAGAGGATAAGAATCAGGATGTAATCTGAATAAATTATTTAAATAAAAAAAAACACATGAAAAATATTTTTCAAGGAGAAAAAAATTAGGAAAACTTATCTACAAAGCTTTTAATTGCATAAAACAAAGCAAAAAAGAAAATACTATGTTAGCAAAGAGAAGATTTTTTAAGAAACAAAATGGGTTTGTCTGGGGGACAAGGTGCATCCCACCAAGGGACATCCATCCATTTCAGAAGGCAGATGAAACACTAAAGCGTCTCCTGAGACCTGTGACGTGAGGTCTGTGACCAAGAGTTAAATTTCGTGAGACCAAGGATGGAGGCTAAGGAGCCCCACCAAATGGAACATTCCTGAAAACTTCTACAGGTGCTGAAAAGTTGTAGTTAATGACTCTGTTTGAACTTACTGATAAAATGCAGCCCAGAGCTGGAAAGAATAGAATGGTCTCACCACCGGCTTCTGGTGACCAGAGCTCTAGAACCATCCGTGTGAGCATGTTTAGGACTGACAGCAATGGAAACTCAGAGGCCGTGTGTCCTACACACAGACTGCTATTTGTGCCCAGTCATTTTCAGATTCCTGAGATGACCTTGAAGGCTTTAGAAAGGCAAGTTCCTTGGAGGTTGCATGATCAGGAACTTACAAAAAGGTGATGATGTGGGCCCACGTAAAAATTAAAACCCACAGGCTGCTGCAACCTGGCCAAAAGGCACCCTGAGACCAGCTCTGAGAAGTGCAGGGTTAGGCCTGATGAAGCCAGCAAGTCAAGGGTCCCGGCAGAGACGGGAAGCAGTGAATCGGTCCCTGGTCTAGTCAACCCGGAAGGGGAAGGTCTCTGCGGTGTATTGTAAGAATCCATTTGTGCAGGCTCCCTGGTGTCCTGGGGATTAAGGAAGAAGGAAACCCTAAACTCTCCACAAACTAGAATCTAGAAAAGTCTTGAACTGAATAATCCTCAAACTTAAATTAAACAGCACCTTTTCTGAGGTACGGAAAGTGTTACCTGGAATCATCGAAAAAGGAGGCCCACAGATAGACAATAACCTTTCAGCCTTTCTAGTTTACTTACTTAGGGCCTCACAGCTCATCCTAGCACCAAAGGGGAAAAAAGCTCTCCTGTGACTGCAGGCCATGTTTGCTTGCCCGCTTGCTTGCTTGCTTGCTTGCTTGTTGCTTGCTTGCTTGCTTGCCTGCTTGCTTGCTTCTTTTTTTCACAACAGGGTTTTTCCATGTAGCCACAGCTATCCTGAAACTCTCTCTGTAGACCGGGTTGACCTGGAACTCACAGAGTTCTGTCTGCTTCCACTTCTCCAGTGCTGGCATTAGAGGTGTGCTTCACCACCGGCTCAGGCCACATCTTCCTTAAAACAAGTCAATCTTATTAACAGTCTGTCAAGTCACAGCAAATTCTGTTCAAGTTACTAACTCTCCATATATAGCAAAAGAGTACTTCCACTTTGCAATTTGGCATCCATTCCTTTTATTCTTAAATAAAAAAAATTACACCATCTTTTGTTTTAATTTTGCCACCTGGAGCCTTAAATTTTGCCCTCGACTTTGTAATTCACTATGCAACTCTCAGATGGGCGCTATTAACCATGCTGAGCCATCTGGTAGCCTCCTGTTTTAACCAATCATTCTTGCTAAGTAGATATTAAGATCGGTTGTTCCTGGAAGGGGGAGGAGTGCAGCTGCTGTAAACATGTAAATGTAGCAATCTTTTTAAAACATTATTTTGAATTTGGGTAGCCTCTAAATCCCCACACTCCCTGCACTAGTTATATAGCTCTGCCCTTGGAATGTGCTTCACCGGCATTTCATCTAGAGCATCCCTGAAAGGGATGAAGCAGGGACATGCTAATGAAGCCCTGCAGGAAATAAATAATAAATCTTAGTCACACTAAAGAGCTATTCGTAGAATCATCAGCTATCACCCGTCCGCTAACGTCCATTTAGTTTCAGCTGTGTCATTAGCTCTTCTGTGAACATATACAGCCATCTGTGGTAGACAGGTCAAGATTGCAGTGCATCCATGCTGGCCAGAAAGCAGTAACTAGCTATAGAGGAGCCCTGATGAGACTCTACACAACTTTCTCTGTAAGTTGAAACTGAACACTGACACCTCACACTACAGTGCAATTTCTCTCACATTTGCATCAGCTATGCACAGCAGTAGAGATGTGAGTCTTGTTGCACAATTTACTTCATTACAGCCTCTCCAGCAGCCGTAAATGTGACTGATATTCCATGATGGCATCAACACGACCCATCACAGGTTGACCTCCATGTGGTTTCAATTCACAAAGTACCCCCCAGACAACGTCAGCCTCTGGGTACCACAACAGGAAGACCCAGAAAAGAGTGTGGAGGGCCGAAGAACAGAGAAGAGAAGATGCCCCTAGTGGGGAAAGCTTAACTGGAATGCAGGTCATTGCAGCAGATCCTAGGAAAGCGGCCAAACAGAGCAAAAAGCATTCATGGGTCCAGGGGAGAGGAGCCACTGCATCCCTCCTGGGGCTCTAAAGCTCGGCTCTTCCCTAGTGATTTCCTAATTGTATGTCATGAAAACAGGAGCTCCTCGATTCTAATCTCATGCCACCATTTCAGTAATTTTAGCGGGAGAAAGACACCGAAGCGCAACCCTGCCCCTTCAATAGGAGTCGGGGTGGGCAGTCTCCTTTTCATTTCAGTGAATGTTTGCAGGAAAGAGGAGGGAAGGGGACATTTCTACCTGCTGGGCATCAAATAAAGCTCAATTTATGTTCCTTTAGAGTTTGACTTTCAAAGGAAAAAAATCATGTAGTGACCCTCAAAATAACCAAAAAAAAAAAAAAAAGGATACTGGGAGGCTTCATAATTGATCAGTTCACTTGGAGACAGAAAGGAGCTTAAGTCCTCTCTACATACAAAGCGGCCTACAGGGAAAGCATTATTCCTCACCCAGGCCTTGCCCCATGCCCCAATCAGTACTTTCTGTTCCATAGGGAATTGTGTTTTCACATCTATTGTTGAAAATGCTTGGGGGGCCACCAGAAGCCAGAGAGTCCAGTTTCTGACTCGGCTGGAGAGCACATTTCTGGAGAGCTGGGGGCACCTTCCCTGAGGAGTGAAGTCCTTTCAGGACTCTGCCTGTCTCACAGTCCATGTGAGCAAAGAATGCAAAGCCCCATCGTGCCTGCAAAATCGACTGTGATTAAACCTTGGCTGAACTTTCCCCCACAAAACAAGGTATCACATAAAGTACCCACAAAATCAGGAGTATTTTGGGAAAACAATCATTCACTTGTTCAACCAAGAAAAGGTTTCTAGATCTAATTGTTACCTGCAGTGCACACCACACAAAGATTGCTGGCTACCAGACAGGTTTGTGTAAATAGCATGACAAACAGCTTCACATTTCAATTACCCCATGATCATCAGCGCATAGAATAAAGAGGCAATTTTGCAAAGGAGAAACCACAGGGAATACATTGGACTGACAACTGCCTGGAATTCAATTTGCCAAAGTGATATTGAAATATGGGGGAGAAGTCACGGCGTGCTGATTAAGTTTCAAGCTGCCGTCTTACTAATACCATCTCATGAACCTGTATGCTCCGCCATCACCATAGCAACACGATCATCCTATCAACCCTAAAAACAGGCTACACCACAGACTGTTCATTTACATTTGTGATAAATGCTGGAAAAGTCAGGTACATTAATACGCCAGGACTCACACAGAACCTGACATCCTAGAAAAATTGCAAAGAGCAGAAGAATATTATCTTTATATATCATTAGCTAATTGACACACATAAACAAACATATAGGAAAAATTGATGAGTGGGAGAGTCAAATATTCATCTAACAAGAAATAAACATGAGAAACAGGCTTTACTGTAGCCTGGGTGGTATTTAAATTTATATAGATTACCTAATGAGGAGAAAGCACTGTTTTGTGCTTTTTGAAGGAAAGAATGTTCATACATTCTTACATACATAGCGTGCGTGCGCACACACATAAACAGGCACACGCACACGCATGCACAGACAAACACACACACACATGCTTATGGAAGTTCCTAAGTCGTCACATAGATGTCAGGGAAGATGTACACAACCCACACTGTTTGTGTTCATGAGTAAAATGAAGGAAAGATGAGACTTTAGAAGGCAGTTCTGACACATGTGATATTAATTTGATTCATTGTCCAAGATTCTGACTCTCTGTCCAAATGTTCATTTCTGTTTCCTTAAGTTACTCATCATTAGAAAGAAAAAGTAAAACATGGATGTTTCTAGATTTTAACATTTATTAAGTAAATTTTATTTCTCAATACAGAGTAAATCACTAAAAACATTAGCATCTGACTTGGAGCATACCTGAAGTCTGCTTATTTGTTTGTGAATTTGTTAGATGAGGAAAAAAACAACTTTAAAATGTTCATGTTTGCAGAAATAACAGACAAATATTTATCCTATAAAAACATGAGGCATTTAAAATTTTTCAGGAAAGCCAAGCCTATGTCCTCACTACGCATGGAATTTCTCTTTTGACTGCTGTGCTCTCTGGGGGCTACATGTCATCCCCAGCCATGAGACGTTTCCACTTAGGTTTATGTGGTACTACTAGCTTGCAGTGAGAAAAGTGTGTTCTTATATGCTACATCAAAACAAAAAAAAACAAAACAAAACAAAACAACAATAGCAGAAAAAAAAGTTCAAATACCCAGAAAGGAAAATGTTGCCCAAATATTTTGCTCACTGCGGTTCAAACAAAGTTCACTCTTAGCAGGATACACAGTAAAAATCTCCAGAAACAAGAGCATGCCATGTATTGGTGCTTTCCTAGCATGCTGTTTAGAGAGCTGTGATGTTATGTCATAATAATGCACCAATGTTGTCTAGAAGAAATCCATACCTCACACAGAGAAGCCATCAATGGCAGGCACCTGAAGGAAAAGTAACAAACTTTCACACCTCTTGCCTCTGTATGCCTCTTTCTTGAAAACTGACCAGTCTATATTGCCAATAAACACATACTGACACAGGCTGGTTATTTTGTTCAATGTGTTGTTGTCCGAATGTTTTTTTTTCCTTTTGAGATAAAGTCTCACTCCATAGCTCAGATCAGCCTGAAATTCTTTATGTTGCCCAGGCTGGCCCCAAACTCATAGTAATGACCTGGCCTCAGTCTCCAAAGTGCTTATATTATAGACACTAGTCTCCATGGCCAATGAGTCTTCCTTGCTCTATAGAAAATAGTAGAGCCAGAGTAAGCTATCTACAAATTCTTGGTTTACAAGGTCCCTGAATCCCCCTAAATAATACTTGCAATGGCCACTGTTATATCACAAGAGTTTCAATTAATTCCCAATTCTGATTCATCTAAATAGGACAGATCACACAGCCATTGCAAGAATTAAATACATTAAAATGTAAGGACTTCTCAGAACAGAAGCAGGAATAGGGCAAAAATCCAAATGTAATTTCTTCACTGTATTATTATTATTTTTATATCAATTGCTTTTTTACCCTAAGTCCTCATACAGCACACTCTTCAGCTATTGCATCACCACTATCTCTCAACCTTTATTTATATTTTCTTTGCCCTTTTGACTCCAGTGTTCTGATTTAACCATGATAATCAGCATTTAATCAGGCAGGGAAGGTGACTGAGCACCCACTACTTACTGAAACCCATTGCAGATCCATTGATTCATTTATTCCAGAAGTATTAGCTGATCACTTGTAGTGCAGTAAGCACTGTCTTGAGCATTGGGGATCCACTCAAGAACCGAAGATACATGGTCTTGTAAAAGTCACATTCTAAAAGTACTTCCCTTTGAGCATAGTAGGCAAAGGCCGCTTTCCACTTAACCTTACTTTCTAGTTGAATGTGAGAGGTGACAAATCTTTCAAACAATTATCAAACAAATGAGAAAGTACCCACTGTTACTAAGTGGTACTGAACTCATTGTCTCTCCCTTGTTTTGATTCCCCTTCCTGTCTCTTATTCATGAACTACAATCTGCAGGTCATCCACGTTTCTTCTTCATTTGAGATAGATGTATTACATAAGTAATCCTTTTTTTTTTAATCAACATTCCTTCCCAGTCCCTAATTTAAATTGTATTATTTCTATTCTACCAAGACTGTTCTCACCAAAGTCAGTCTTAAAGTCCTGTAGGAGTTCGTCACCCTCATGACCTTTCAAATGTGGTTTTGAATAACTGGTATTTTCTTTATATTGCTGGTTTTTTCTCTCACTCCCTTTCATGCCCATTTCCATCATAGTCCCTTTTTGGACTGTCTTCCTAGCAATAACTCAGTAGATTCTCTTGCAGATTCAGTTGACTGACCTTCCCTTTTGCTCTCTCGCGGCATCACTATGAAAATGACTTACACATCCTATACCTCCCTCCCTTGTTCCTCATCTACATAGATTCAGTCATGTGTTTGACATCTCCACTCAGTCCATACCCAACCGCCCCTCAAACCCTGTACTAGATGTTCCTATACCCCATGTTACTGAATTTGACCTGCAGTTTCCCCACTTTAATATGGCACAAAAACAATACATTCAAATAAAAAGAAACATAATTCAGATTTTGAGTTCTGATCTTTTCCTAGACTATCTGTATGGAATGTGATGCTCTCTTGGGAATTCAGACTGTGGTGGCCAGCTGCAGTTTCTACCCATGCATGACATCATGAAGGTAAACACACAACACTTCATGACCCACTGTTGTTAAACTATGCTCTTCAGTAGGCTAGATGTGTTAAGCACATCTTTGGTTTACCATAGTTTCACCTTACAGTTAGTGTATTAGAAATAAACCCTGTAATATGTCAAAGGTCATTTATATATTCAAAACCCAGAGACTCTGCTTCTCCATTGTAATCTTAGTTAATATATTCCTCCATCACAAAATTCCAGGTTGCTTCTCAGTTTCATTATCATGCACATAATGAAAAAAATGTCATCTATATCCTCTCCTTTCTTTTGTTTATTAATCTGAATGGAACCAAGATCCATAACTATAACTGGATAACATATGTCTCTTGAGACATTATGACACAAATAATTCATATAGATAAGCACGACTTCCCTCTCTCTGGTGGTCATGAGTCCTCCAAACTCCCCAAATAGTAGATAGAGTCAGGACCTGTGACTTTGGATGGCCTAGTTATGTTGTCACAACCGTTGTTAAGCAATCCGGCACACTTTGTGTCAAGTGCGGTAAGGAGAGAATTGAGGGAAGAATCTCCTTTTTGTGGGTCTCATGCACTACTGAGAGTATGGTGTCCTACTCGTCCTAAGCCTTTGTTTCCTGTGTATATTTCCCTGAGGATCTTATGAAAGAAAAGTGAGCAGAGAAGTCAAACACTACTAGTTTCCTTGGTCAGCTGCCAAGTAACGTCCCAAATGCACTGCTCACATTGCTAATAGAACCCGTCTTCCATACCCTATTGAAGCCTTTTCAGACTAGTTAACATTGTAAGCTCTCTGTTAGAATTTCGCATCTCAACTGTACTATTTAATATCTATGTGCATTTAATCATGCTTTTTAACTTTTCTGAGCACCATATGTGAAATGGGTGATATTAAGTGACTATTAAACAAAATAATTCACATGCAAATTTTAGCACTATTCCTGGCAGACAGCAATTATTAATCAACATAGCTTTTAAACCTAGGTCTGTAGAGAGAATTTGTAGTTTCTTTAAAACATAGAAATGTTGTGTGAATATGTTTTTGTTTCAATACCAGGTGTGGAATATCAGGCTATTCAGATTGACCATAGCAGCTGACTATGACTTGTCTCATGCTTTGGCAAAGGCATGATTTTGCCAGCTGAGCATAGTTTGCACTTGGAATTCTAGGAACTCTTCAGATGGCATATAAATAGTAGAACTTCAAGAAACTCTCTGAAGATGTGGCTGCTGCTGCCCCCACTAATGTTTCTGTTTTCTGGACTGCTGGTTGCTGTTTGGAGACACACTAATGAGGAAGATCAAATTTTCCCCAAGGAACTTGATGCCCCTAACCAGCAGGCAGCAGTCTAATGATATCTACACCTCCTTCTCCCTCTAACATTCTTTCTCTCCTATCTAGTGTTGGGAAGTTGGAAGGAATAGGGGTGATATAGGGAAGTAGGAAAAAGAACCCAATAAATAGCCAAAAATTCCATTATAAGTTAAACCTAGACATAGGGTTAGGCAGAATGGGAAATATGGTTACAAAAGCCATAGAAGAAATGACAGAACTCGAAGTGATGAACATTTTGTTTCAAGAAGACAGCAATAGATTTACAGTGACTGCTTCTGCTGGACTGTCCCTACTTTGCTCCCAGAGCAGATTCTCTGCTGTGTTGTTGTTCTTGTTTTGTTTGTTTGTGTTTTCTTTTCCTGTTTCTTCTTCCCATATTCCATTTTTTAAAAAAGTTGGGAGAATAGCTGAACAGTTTGGAAAATTGCAGGTGGATATAAAGAAATCTGAGAAACAACAAATGGGTGAAATGGGAAAATCAAAAAAGTTCCTCTATTTTCTCACTTTGGAAAAAGTTGCAGAGTTGCAGACTATGCAACTAAAAAAATTGCAGGTAAAGGTGTAAACCCTTGGGAAGTGAGTAGTGAAGAAAAAGGGAGAACACAATGGCTCAGACCAGGGTGACTGAGCAAAAAGTGGGAGCTTCCTGCAGCATGGAACCAGGCTAGAAGGCCGATCACAGCCCACTTGGAGCCTCAGTTTTAAGTCCAAGCAGCTCTGGGTGGGGCAGGGAGCTGAGTGGGTGGACAGGAGGAGAAGGAGGAAAAGGAAGAGGAGGAGGAAGAGGATGAAAAGAAGGAGGAGGAAGAGGAGGAGGAGGAGTCCATGCAGGGCAACAGTGTTAAAGATAAACAGCTCCAAATAAGGGGTCGATCTTGTACCAACTGTCATACCAGAGGAGGAGGGAGACCGGGGATTACAAAATCATCATTGGTTTTGCTAGTAATAGTATAGCATAGTACTGATAATAGTGTAGATCATGATTTTGATGAGTTAGTGTGGCTTCCTATAGAAATTATAGATATGATGCAGTTTAAAGAGGCTATTATTTTCTATAAAATGCATTCACCTTATGTAAAACAAATATTAAGTAACTGGGCTACCCAAATAGAATTATTCCCCCAAATTGGAAGAGCCCAGTAATAGCTGTACTAGAGGCCTGTGAGCAGTTACAATGGTTAATGTGGTAGAGGAAGGAAGTTGCAAATACTGAATAGCAAAATAAAGCAGGGGAATGAAAATTGTCAAGGATCAGTTGCTTGATGAAGAACAGTACTCTGACTTACAAGAAAAGATTTGATTTGATGATGCTGTTATGGAACAATATCACTTAGCAGATTTAAAAGTTTGGGATAAATTGAGGAGCCCAGGAAAAGGTCCACCTCATTTATTAAGATTGTGCAGGTACTGGGGAAGCCTTTATAGATTTCTTGCAAAGACTGGTTTCAGTTGTAAACAAAGCCCTGCCACAAGACAAGTGTTTATAGAAGCCTTTGCATTTTTGAATGTGAATACCGCATGTAAAAGAGTTATTAGGCCATTAAAGGTGTGATCATTGCCAATGAATAAATGGATAATGGACACAATCGATATTGGTTCTCATGAGTATCATGCTAACATCATAGAACAAGCTATTGCTAAGGCTTTCCCAGATGTGCAATTTGGGATTGCTTCAGACTGTCCACAGCAGCTAACTATGACTTGTCTTGTGCTCTGGGTGGGGCATGATTTTGCGATCTGAGTAGAGTTTACACTTGGAATTCTCTGGACTCTTCAGAGGGTATATAGATTACCAGATCCCTGAGAGCTGCGGCAAAGAGGGGGCCACTGCTCCCCCTTTTGCTTCTTCTGCTGCCTCCCATTCTGCTCCCATTCTGCTCCATTTGCTGTTATTGATGGTTGCTGGCTGGAGATAGAATTTGCCTTCAGGAGTTTGACACCCCTAATCAACGAGAAGTTGTCTAATGATACCAACATCTCCTTTCCCATCTATCTTTATTTCTCTCCTACCTAGTGTTGGAGGGTTGGAAGGATCAGGAGTGGTGTGGGGAGCTAGAAAGAAAGAATCCAATAAAGTAGCCAAAAAACTCAGCTACATAGATCCCAATATTTATCCCTTTTCTCCACTCATATTTAAGCTTGGGGACTTTCTTATAACACTTAGAGCATAACGTCATAGATTTGTAGAGTGGATTACTAGTATTATGACTATCTGATTTTTATATTAGTTTTGGCTCTAACATGAAAGCTGATTCCCTTATGGTTTACCCTTTCCCTGTCACCCTAGGAGTGGCCAGCGTAGCACCAGTGGACCGTAGTTACACGACTGGCTAAAAAGCCACAGAGCAGCATAACTTGGAATCATACCTGTGTATCAATCTTCCAATCAATTTTTAACTCAGAGTCAGAACTGTAGGCTGGTGTGTGTGTGCCATAGTTTTCATAGTCACAGTTCGTAGGTTGTAGCAAGCTTTATTATAGCATAAAACCCTAGGACAGACATGCCCACTCAATATTCACCTGTCTCATACAAAATATCCTAAAGTAGAGCCAGAAGAGAAAACGCAATGTTTCTCCTGATCACTATATAAAGACCAAGTCACTGTTACAGATTATGAAGAGAAGCAAGCTAAAGCACAAATTCCCAAATAACTTGACTCACAGTGAACAGATGAATCAACTGTCCAGGAAGTTGAATTGTAAACGGCAACAAAATGCTTTTGAACTATTGTATCACCGTTACTAGAGAAAGGACAGATAACTTGCATGCCCACATAGTGTCAAATTATGCTGCAATAAATATTTTATTGAAGGTGTATTTACAATCCATGGAATGTAAGTTAAGTTTGGCAAAGTATTTTAGAAAATACCTCAGGTTGTGCCTTCCCTATAAAGTTATGCATATGCTTGTTTTAGAGACGCCTAAGGCAGGTAAGTTTCAATAATCCCTCCCTTTGCTTTTCTTTCATTTGCCAATGTCTTCAAGCTTGAAAACCGTGCCATCCTTTAAAAGATCAGTGCTCCCAATACCGTGTGCTTCCCTCCTCTCACTTAAAATAGTGGGTGAAAGTGGAGCTCATTCACTTTAACCACTATCATCCTGCATTTACCGGGTAAAGAAATGCATTTCTGCTTTCAGAGAACAAGGTGTTATTATTTTTAATGTTGTTATTTGAGCAATTCATTTTCCCCTTCAGTCCTTAATCAAACTTTAATCAAACTGTGAGCCCAAAGTAGAGTTTTCCAAAGAAAAATGGCCAAATTCAAAGGCACGATCACAGGCGCCAGGTGAGTAACTCTTCTTGCTTGCTCAACAGATTGGGAGCCCTGATAGTACATCAGGCCTCAACTTCCTTACAGTGGCTTGACAGCAAAGAAAAGCAGTGCAATTTGAGGCTGTGTACACAAGCACATCTGTCACAGCCAGGGAAGAACACCTTGATGTTGCCCTTAGGAGGCATCATCTAGGATGAAATACAATGTGTTCCTCTGGTCCTAACAAATCAGAAAAGTTCTATCAAGGGGGGAAGAACTAAGAGGGGAGTAGAAAATGTGGATGGAGAGAGAGAAGAAGCTTTGAAATGGGGGAATAGCAGCAATGAAAGAGGATGAGGAAAACATTTACGGGAATGGGGAAGGATAAACAGGAAGGAGAGAGAGGGATTGTTTGGAGTGCCCAAAATCAGAATAATTCAGCTGTGAGGAGATGAAATTGAGCAAAGGAAAGCTTGGGCTGCACATCTGGGAAGAGTTTGCTAACAGTGAGCCTATTAGACTGCCAAATGGCCTCTCAAGGGAAGATGTTTGAGCTCCATTGCCTGGGTCATTTAAAACCAGACTGGACAAAAGCATTCAAGCAAGCGTCGTGGGGAGCAAGCCTGTCCTGGCAGGGGAGAGTCAAGATGACCTACCAGCTCTTGTTCCCGTGCTCTAATTTCAGTGATATATAACATCATAACATCCCATCATTACACTGCCTCCAAATGGGCAGCTTCTTGAGCGGAGGTTCTAATGAGAGTGGATTACTTAGCCTGCCATGTACTCCAGGGGAAGCATGCGGCGGCCCAACCTGTAAACCACAGCTCATTAACCAGCAGCTACTCACATGATTCTCCGTAGCTCTGGCCTAATTCAAAGTAGAATTTGGGGTATTTTCCTGACAGGCCCGCGGAAAGCTTCAGGCTCCCAGGATTTCATAGCCAGGTTTTCCAGGAGCCATGAGTCCTGCATGTTTTATTTTGATTTTATCTCAACAGATGTAGCAGGGAAGGAGCAGTGGCAGGCTGCCCTGGGAAGGGCTGTGATATAGGAAGCGTTAGCAATAGGAACCACTCATGTCGTAGTCTAGACCTTCATAGGAATAAAACTCCAGATCCCTGGTTTCCCTTGAGATCCCAAGGTATGCACATAAAAAGCATGTGCCCAAAACTCTGTATCAAACTGGTTGGTGGTACTTGCACACATGTGGTGAAATTATTACGGTAAGATAAGATCATCTTGTTCTGACTCCATTTTGTTTAGACAGTCAACCCTCTACCCTACTCCCGACAATAGTCACATCTGCCTTGGCAATATGTTTGAGATTTCCATGGCCTTGACCATGGCCCAGATGTAGTAACTAAAGTAAGTGTTGGGTTGTGTCTAAAATAACAGCTAAGTTCTGCTGGGAGTGAACATTTCAAGGTTGCTCTGACCCTCATCTAATTCTGATGTATCTTTGTGGGTTTTGTCTTCAACAACTCCACATCCCTGAGCTTGGTTGGACACCAAGAGGCTTTTCGGAGACACAACCCACTCTTGGTCTGGCCATCTATGAAAAGTACTTACAACTTTTAATTTGCTTAATCAGTGTGGTTGTTAATAACTATCTATGTGTACTCTTACAGTGGCCCACACACACACACATAAACACACAAGTAAACAAATATGTGTATCAAGTATCCATGATTCCACAATTATATTTTATCTGTGTATCTCATGCCAATCAGTTTTGATATATAAAGTTACACCTTAAACATGGTTTTCTGTAATTTGCAGTCACATACCAGTCTGGAACATTATTTTATGCCTATCCTTTTCATCTTGTTTGCACCATTGCTTGGATCATAAGGATAGCTATTTAATTCATAAATTCCTCCCACCCTCAGAGAGTATTCTGTACCATAAAAAAATGCTAAATTCATTTAACACTTTCCTGGACCCTCTTTTTTCTCCTACAATTTCTCAAGCCTCATAACTGATTCTGGCTCTAGAGTTGATTCAATTATACTGTATTATTGATCTCTTATTCTCTGCTTTGCAAAATGTTAGCTGTGCCATTTCAATAATTCATCCACCGTTCAGCAAATATTTAAATGAACAAGTGAGAAGCCAAGCACCATGTTGAGCCCAAGAACTTCAAAAGAACTGTCCCCACAGCCCAGTTTGGGAAATAGAAAAGATGAGCAAACAGAGCTCAATACACCAAGGACCTTAAGAAAAATTCAAAATTACTGTGGGAATATGAGAAGAAACACCCAAGTCTGCAGAGGGGCCATGAGAGCCTAAGATGTTCAGCTTCACTTACTTGTTTTTACATGTGTGTACAGTTACACTTGCAATGTATACAAACACACACATGCACACACACACATTTTATATATATATATATATATATATATATATATATATATATATATATATATATATATAGAGAGAGAGAGAGAGAGAGAGAGAGAGAGAGAAGCCAAGGGATAGTTTTGGCTACCTTTTTTTGAGAATGTCATTCACCTTGGGACTATTTGTTTGTGTTTATTTGTTTTGAGACAAGGTTATTTGGTGGCCTGGAGCTCACCAAGTAGGCTAGGCTAGCTGACCAAAGAGACCTAGATCTTCCCACAGAGATTTGACTTACTGGGTTTCCAGAATAGTTTTTTACAGAGAGAAATGGACCATAGCATGACTTCACTCTACAGTCCACACAGGCCTTGAACTTACAATTCTTCCACCTCAGTTATGAAGGACATGCCTGCAAGTCCTGCTAACTTATGATTGTTAAATGAGTATAAACCCACATTCTGTAAACCCAAAAATAATATATTCAAGAAGATACATATGCACATATTTCCATCTTCTTTTATTATTACTCTAGTTATCCTTTAAAAATAAAATATAGCAGAGATCTAACAGTATTCTGTTTATTCTGACTATTTGAGACTGATCGATTATAGTGTACAGCTATAGCTATGTCTAAGAATGGTACCTAAAAAGAGCTACATCAAAGATATTATCTAAAAAGTAGCATAAGCAAGTTTCGTTCTTTAAATTTTATATTGAAGATACATCTGCTGAGAAGTGGTGGCTGTGCATGCCTTTAAATCCAGCACTCAAGAGGCACAGGCAGGCAGATCTCTGAATTCAAGGCCAGCCTGATCTACAGAATGAATTCCAGGACAATCAGGGCTACACAAAGAAACGCTTCCTTGAAAAACAATTAATAATAATAATAATAATAATAATAATAATAATAATAATAAGAAGAAGAAGAAGAAGAAGAAGAAGAAGAAAAGAGGAAAGAAAAAAGAAACCTATCTAAAGGATAAGATAGAATTAGCATTATATTCTAAATTGTATGGCATTACATTAAGAATAAATTAGTCTCCATACTATGACAATTTAGCAGAATAAAAGTAGACTCTTCCCTATGGCCTATGAGTTGTCTAGCCACTGGTTCATGGCCTTGTTAACAGTCTCAGGTATGGGTTGCATCTCTTGAAGTAGACCTTAAGTCCAACCAGAAATGGAGGAGTTATTCACGTAACACTGTTGCCACTATTATATCAGTAGCTATTGTAGCCCAAAGGGTTCACAGCTGGGTGAAGTTGATGGTTACGTTTTTCCACCTGCAGTGTCCATAGCACCTTCCAATACTGTGAAAGCTAACCAGTAGAGATGATGCTTTCATGTCAGTATCATTTGATTGTTCCATGTTTATGACTCAAGTAAGTCTCCACAGCTCCATCTTTTGTTCCCATTTCTGTCTTCTGTGCATACAGCTAGCTTCTAGCCTTTGCACAGACTTTGGTGATACCAGATCCTCCCTAGTCATACCCAAAAGTTGTGACTCTTCTCTGTACCAGACGATGACAAATGTATACAGCCCCTCACCCCTTCTGAGGAACGGGCTCTAGACAAGTATTTTGTTACCATTATTTATAGGCATTGACCCAAACATCCTGAAGTACAGATTAGTTTGTTCATGAGAGGGAAACAGAGGCACACAGAAGCCTGATGTTATGGAGTTTGTAAATGACAGAGCAATTCCATGGACTGAAGTTTAAGGTGCCAGTTCCTCTCCTAGTGGCTGTGGCATTTTGCTACCATCCTATTCACTTGCTTAGCTTGGGAAATGCAGATTCCAATCAATGGCCTGAGCTCATAATTTGTACTATGGAGAGGTGACATGTAACTATCAACATATTTCCAATCTCTACAAGCGATTCTAACATGTCTCCAGTGGTTCACAATAACAATGTGCATGCTTTAGTGCTCATACAAATTATCTTAAATGTATCATGGGAAGAATCTTAAAATGCCAAATCCAACCGTTATCAGAACTCACCCTGTCAGTTTTGAACCACATGGGATTCTGAGTCTCTAGTGTCACCCCAAAGTGTCATGGAGTCAAACAATTTTAAAGATAAGTGAAAATTCCCTATATTACTGGCACGGTAAGGGCTACAATGGCCAAATTCACTTCCTAAGTTTTCCTACCCTAGTGACTCAAACGTCACATAAACACTTGATAGACATAGGCATTAAATAGCAAAGACACCCCAACTATACAGACACTATTGAATACAAGTGTACCTGAAATGTAAACAATACACAGAAAACAGAAAAGATTAATTTTTTTAAAAAAATTATTGAAACAGACTGTCTCTTAATTGTTCTGAAAATGTCATCTTATATACACATATCTTATCACATTTCATACAATATTTTTATCTAAATAAAATCTGTTGACATCAAATCATTTCAATGAACATATTCAGTGAATCTGCTAACTTCAAGGCACTATTAAGAATGTATAAGAAGACAAGAAAGAAATGATCACAAGGATGAATAAGCAGGGCTCCAACCCTTGAAGGATCCATATTCCTGACCTGATCCAACTCTTTTTATTATGATCCCGGCAAAAATTCAGTGCTGCAGGCAACCAGAACTCCTAAGAGGCCCTGGACACCACACTGTCCTTGCTCTGGGAACTATAACCATTCACTCCTCCCCACTGTTTGCCGAACTTCTAGCTTTTTTTTTCTGAGTCTTTTCTTGCCTGTGCTCCACACCCCCACTTCCATTTATGCATTTCTCGGACAAACAAGCATCCCTTGTTCTTTCTGTAGCCCTATTCAGACATAGTCAGAACTCCCCCATAAATCCCCCCTACTTCTGACCACTCCTGCCATGGCCCAACCGAGAACAATAAATCTATAAGATCAATACTTGTTTCTAATCAAACTCAGAGCCACAGAGTTTTGCACAGTCCATAATCGATCAAGAGACATGGCTCAATCACTCATGGGACAGAATGTGTTATGGTATTTTAGGGGAACATATTTTGGAGAAGATTATTTCTGAGTAGGACAATACAAGAAACTTCATGAGAATGTGATATTTGAGACCAACCTTACAGAGGAAGGGTTTATTAAGAGCAAGTTAGGAGCAATTGAGATAAGAAGAAGTGAACACAGGAGTGGACTGTGAAGAAATCTGGGACGCTATCGGGTTAAGGAAATAGATTGGGGTCTAAGGGAAGTGGTTGGAAAAGTCTTCAAAGTTAATTGGAAAGAAGATTTGTGTGGCCTTGAATTTCATGATAAAGAACTTGGAATTCATGCTCTATGGCACGAGCCATTAAAGGTTAGTCAGTAAAGAAATGATACAATCAGCTGGGCTTTCAGAATAACACCGTGGAAGCTTGAAATACAGATAGGAGCTGAGGGAGGTGACTGAGAAAAAGAAACTTTTGAAGGAAACTGTGTTCACGTTCTGAGATAAACTGGAGATTCTTGGGATGTGCTCAGGGCTAATCACACCAGTTCTGCTCTCTTCTCTCTCTCTCTCTCTCTCTCTCTCTCTCTCTCTCTCTCTCTCTCTCTCTCTTCTCTCTCTCTCTCTCTCTCTCTCTCCCTCTCTCTCTCTCTCCCTCTCTCCCTCTCTCCCTCTCTCCCTCTCTCCCTCCCTTAAGAGAGTGATTACACTGTAGACTCCATTTAATTTGGTTTTCATTTAATTTATTGCTGGTGAGTACTCACAACAATCAGGCTAAGGAGGAGAATGAGTTTAAAGTACAGATGTTCCTCAACCTACCTTGGGGTTACATGCTGACAAACACATTTTAAGTAGAAAATCATTACTTGAGTCAGCTTAGAGGCTCAGTGGGCTCATTTGCTAGCAAGCCTGATGACCGGAGTTCTATCCCCAGAACCTATGTACTGGAAGACAAGAACTGACTCCTGAGATGTGTCCTCAGGCCTCCATGTACGTGCCTGTGCATGTGTGCGGCCAAGTACACATATTGCAAAACAAATGTAATTATATACAAATATACCACAAAAATCAAAGTACACGTACTACACCCAACCCACTGAGAAGCTGATCTTAGACCGGTCTACCTTAAGTATATTATTCCAAATCCCATGTTCCAAAGTAGAAGCAATTACATCAAGTTTTTATAGTAACAGAACAAAGAAAACCACAAATCAAGACACTTTTTAAATATGTGGATGGAAACACTAAGTAGGCAGTTACAGCAAAGCAGAAAAATCTCAGCTAGAAGTTTCAGATGCTGTCCATTGATTCATAGCCTTTTGATTTGGTAGAAACTACAGTTTTCTTAATAGGTTCCAAAAGGTTTGCAACTGGTTAGTCACAGACTGTTAGGTCTGACACAGGTGGTCAAGGAATGGCTAAAGACAACGGCTTTAGAGAGCTAAAGGTAGCCCATGGTAAGCTGTAACCAGGCTCCAGACTCTCAACATCCCAAACTCCCCATAACTATTCAAATTCTAGGTAGTTATTCATCCCTGCCTTTCACAAACTGACCTCAGTTCCTGCCTACCAGGACTACCTTCAGCTGGCAATGAATGGCACTGCCCTTGCTTAGGCTGGCTCTTCCTACTTCACTCAAGCCAGTCCAGAGACATGCCACGAGGATTACCTCATAGTAATTCCAGCTCCTCTGAGGTGACCAGCCCTGCTTATCCATCACCAGCAGCCAGGCACAGAAGGAGGATCACATGTACCCCGGCAGTTGCCTTCCATACCTTAAGAGACTCTTTTATCAAACTTTCCTTGGTGTATCCAATCTCAATGAGTCAGCTGTAGGAAACACCAAGCTTCCCTCACTAGAATGTAGAACACAGAAAGGCATGAGCTGTGTCCTGGGGCTTCTTCTAGTAAAAGCTTAAGAGCCACAATCATGCCGCCATCATAGCATAATTAATGTCCCCATCTGAGATTAATAATGCAAATCTATAAGCCTGTGTCTGGCAGAAAACTGCACCTGGCTGTGGGATACAACCACAACCAAGACAACTACTTTCCAGGGAGCAGCATATACCGAGCCAAGTTTTCAAGCCGGGCCAGTGTAGCTTGCAGATACCGACAGCCCAAGGTGAAGTGCTTGTGACCACAAAGACAAGAGTTACTTTACTGTAGCATAAGATGTGCCTGACTGTTTATACGATGTATGCAAGGGGCTGAGCCAAGGAGGAAAGCACTGAGGAAAGTGGCAGTGAGATGCTGAAGCTGCAGTTCTCTGAGCAGAAACTAAAGAAAATGTTTAGAGTCTTCTGTGGGGTCTATATAGCAGCCTATTAAAACAGATCAGATAATACCTAAAGGGCAGGTGGCTTATTTGTTCTAAATGCAGCAAGAGGTAACGGCATGCCTGAGTCATTTCTGAAGCATCCCGCCATTTCACAACTGCTCAAACATTTCCTTTGACAGCTGTGCTGTGCGTTTATTATGCTGTCAATGTGAGCTTCATAAAGGAGGGTGTGCTGGCAGTGGAAGCGAGGGGAAGAGCAAGTGTTTAATTTTTTTTTCTTGTTTTTTTTTAATCTCTCCAATCGGTTTAAAGCAATCAAGTAAGGCAAGACTCCTTTACCCCGAAAATAATCAAATTGCCCATTTCACATACTATTCCATCTTTTATAGAAGATAAAATTAATCTTCCATGATTTACTTGAAGTTAGAGATTATGAAGTTACCTACTTTTTGATCAGCCTTATCACATGCTCTGGGACTATGTTTAACTGAAGTGCAAGAGAGAGTTGAATGGCCATTGGGAGGAGACTATGGGGGAGGTGGGGTAAAGCAGAAAGCCTTCTTGTCAGTCGTGAAAGTAGAATTCATGATAAAACTGAAAAATAAAAGTGACTCTTCCGACTTGAATTGCAAAGGAACTGGAGAGGGGCCCTGACATTTCCTCCTGATTTCAGAAAGACGGTGTTGTAGGGATGGCACGGGGAAAACAGGAGGGGAGCTTGATTGTCTGTGTAAGCTTTAGGCCCTGATTAAAGCAAGCCAAAGGAGCTCTGCCCTGGGAACGCCAGCGTCCCCTCTTTGGCTCTCCAAACTCCCTTCTAAATCAGCCTTGCTCCCTGTGGAGCGTTGCAGATGCAAAGCCCTCACACGTGTAAAGCTGCTTTCCAGCCTCCTCTCAGCTCAGCTGTGAGCACGTCCAGCTGGGTGCAGGCTCAAGCAGAGGAGCTGCCACACGGATCTGAGGCAAGGCCTGTCTGTGCGGCATCGACCAATTAGAGAAGCAGAAATTCTCCCTCAAATATGGGTCAGTTTAATGACCAGGGTCCCCACCAAAATCACACTTGACTTCAACTCCCTCTCAAACACATACAAGTCCAGCAAATTAAATTCATTTTTCTCTTGATCTGTCTCCTTTTTTTGCACCTTGACCAGCCTGTTAAAGTTAAAATAGTTGGTGCTGCAGACTTGATTTGTGCTCACCTCTACTCAATTGTACCTGGTGCCCAACTCTGACTGATTGAAAGGTGTCTGTGGTAGATGGTTCCCTTACTTGATGCTGACAGATCTTTCAACTTCCTTTTTGTTTTATTAGAATGTTTTGATAGCAAAGCTGCCCCATGGTCCTTGGTAATTTAAACATTCTAGTAAGTGGATAACAGCAAGTCACAGCTTCCAGAAGACATGAAGGAGCCATAGGTCTAGAGTTGGCCTAGTCCACGTTAGCCTATTTACAGACTACCCTCATGGATGCCAGTTTCAATGTCCTGGTCTCCAGCATAGGCCTACTATAATGAAAACAGTTCTGAGAGTTTGACAGAACAAATGAATAGAATTAAGGAGAATTAAGGGATAGAGTCTTAGTTAAAGCCTTCAATGTACAATATCTTAAAAGAAAGTCATTCACAAATATTTCCTGTAGGCTTTTCGCAGCAAGGCACTTCGGTAAAGCCACGCACGGTTCTTTGAGAGAACATAGGGTCTAATTGAGGGACCAGTATACAAACTCCTGTCCCTTGAGATTTCTTATACAGTACAACTAAGTAACACACAGTCTATAATGTTTTGAGGCTTGAGAATGAGATATGGCATCAAAAACTAACTGGACTTCTAGATACTGTGTATAAGTAGGTGCCAATCATTCTTGTGAGCACTGTAGCTCTCTGCAGTGTGTAGCATCATCAATCCCATCTTACAAGTGAGAGAAGCATGGAAAGGTTCAGAAACCAACCAGGAACATTGATAGTAAGTCAAATTCGCCAGGGTCAGAACTCTAGGCCCTAGATAGAGAACCGTCTGTGTTGAGACGCACGAAAATTGCTTTGTATCTGAACTGAGAAAGACACTGAGCCAAATGGTCCCAAATGCTTGGCAGAAGTTCCCACATAGTTAGAATTGTTTCGATTGTTCTGCTGGTTTCTACCTAGTCCCAAATAACGACACTAAAACACCAGAAAGAGATAGCCAATGTAAAGTTGATCCAAGGGTACAGGGATCTGTATGCAATCAGGACGCATCTTAGAGGAAACAAGACCATGGTACATCTTCCTGTTTTACTTTTACCATAGTAGGGTTAGTTTGACTGTGTAATTCTGTGTAGTTCCATCCTTTCGTGTTGGTGTCCCCTCCCCACATTCCCTTCTGTGTCCCCCTGTCCCACTCTTTCCTTATTTATTCTTCCTACTCTTATTTCCCTTTTGTCTCTCCATAGCACCATGTTCTATCTCCTCTTCCTTGAAGAGTTGTCTTCTGTCCCTGGCTCCTTACTAGGTATCTAACCTTTGTGGTTATTCATATTGTAACACACAAATTGAAAGCTTAAAAGCTAACGTTCATATATAAGAGAAAGCATGCAACATTTGTCTTTTGGCATCTGGGTTACTTCACTCATGATGACTACCTCTAGCTCTCTCCATTTACCTGCAAATTTCATAATTTCATTTTTTAACAGCTCAAAAGATATTCCATTGTATAAATGTACCACATTGTCATTATCCATCTATCAATCGATGAATATCTATTTCCAATTTCTATCTATATGAATAGAGCAGCAATGCAAATGGATAAGCAATGTTCCTGGAGTAGAATATAGTTCCTGAGGAGTATGGCTAGATCTTAAGGTGGGTAAATTCCCAAAGTCTTGAGGAAGCTCCACACTGATTTCCATAGGGCTGTATAGCTTGCATTCTAACCAGCAATGAATAACTATTCCCCTTTCCCTGTCACTAGCATATGCTGCCATTTGTTTTTATAGATTTTGACCATTCTGATCATAACATTAAATGGGACCATTTAATTGTTTTTTTAAATGACTTTTCAGAAAGTTCTTTCCTGTGCCAATGACTTCAGTCCTACTCCCCATTTTCTCTTCTATGAGATTCAAGTTATCTGATCTTCTGTTGGGGTTCTCAATCCATTGGGAGTTGAGTTTTGTGCCAGGTAATAGATAAGAATCTATTTTCATTCTACTGCATGCAGCCATCTGGTTTAGCCAGCACCATGTATTAAAGATGTTTTCTTTTCTCCAGTGTGCATTTTTTGTTTCTTGTCAAAATAAGTTGTTCATAAATTGTAGAATTATGACTGGGCCATCAATTCTATTCTATTCCATTGATTAGTATGTCTTTGTTTATACTAATACCATGCTTATTTTATTACAATAGCTCAGAAATACTGCCTGAAATCTGGGATGGTAATACCTCCAGCAGTTCAAGATTGTTTTAGTTAGACTGGATTTTTTGTTATCAAGTGATTTAAGATTGTTTTACTTTAGAAGTTTCCAAAAACATGTATAAATATAAAAGGAATTTAAAGAGCTATCATGTGATGTGGCATATAGTGTCCCAACTACAGATCTTATGCCACCAAGTAAAGCCTCCAATTTCAGGAATTGGTTATATCTATGTTGAGTCATTGGTCAAAGGGGTTCCATGGATCCTCCAAACACCAGAGGCTATTGCCAAGGCTATTGATTGCTTTCCACAAGATGGTGATAAGGTTGTATTGATAAAGACAAGACTTACTTATGTCATATAACATAAACAAGTTGATCTGAGGCTTCACTAGAAGCTCTATCCCTACGGGCTAGCATTTATGGTCCTGGGACTCACTCTGCACCTTTCCAGAGGAGAAAAGTAATTATCATATCATCTAGCTACAAACCCTGCAACCTAAAATGACCTACCTGCAAAATATACTGGTACAATATCGGTGCAAATGTTATGGGAGTAACCAAACCCTTTTTATTGAATTTAAGGCCCACTCCATGAGCTGGAACTCATATCTGATAATGCTAAGGTCAGCAAGAACCTGAGAGCATGTCTGGTCACAGGTTCAGGGGAAAACCTACTGCTATTATTTTACTAAAGGAACACAGGAATAAAAGACTCCTACTGACTCCTACTGACATGTTGCTATATCCATGGTCAGTGCATCACTCAACCCTCATCAGAGAAGCTTCTTCTTCTGGTAGATATTAACACAGAGACCCACCACTGCACTGAGAATAATAGATTTTAGAACACTTGGTTCTAAATGCTATATTTTCATCAAACCCCTCTCCTCAAGGCTCAGAGATCCATGTGGAGGAGGAAGTAGAAAGAGCTGGTGGCTGTGGATGACTCCAGGAAACAGTAGTCTTTCATACACAACAGGACTGATGCACATGTAAGCCTACAGGGACAGTGCCAGCATGCAGAAAACCTACACAGGTTCAAGCAAGATGGGGTTCCATGGAGCTGTTTGCAATTGATACTCACTAACAAAGAGGAGATCAGAGATCAGGTTTCTCCAGTGGGGATGTCGACTACTCCCCAGGCAGGCCCCGTGCACAGCAGTAGTTGCCAATGCAAAACAGACTCTGCGGTTTTGTTTTTGTTTTGTTTTATGGATTTCTTCTCATTTTTTATTTTACTACAGTTTGTTTGTTTGTTTTGATTTTTTATTGTTCTGTTTGCCTTGTTTGTTTTGAGAAGGATAGAAGAAAGGAGAGAGAAAGAGAGAGAGAGAGAGAGAGAGAGAGAGAGAGAGAGAGAGAGAGAGAGAGAGAACTCACGAAGTTGAGTGGGTAGAAAGGTGGGGAAGATCTGAGAGTTGTCCAATGGGAAAAGCAACAAAATTTATTGTATGAAAAATAAACTTAAAGGAAAAAGTATAATATGAAGATACTATTATGTTTTGATTGAGGAATCCACCCTCACAGGTTGTTTGAAGAAGTTGGTCCCCTATTCATTAGCCCTTTTGTGGGCTGTAGAACCTGGTGAGAGTAAATCACTAAGGGTAGGCCTTTGAAGGTAATGCTTGCCACTGACATCTCATGCCCTGATGCCATGGTTGAGACATGCCTGCCTCTAGATCTTCTCTGCCATATGGACCAAATAAATCTTTCCTCGATTAAGCTGAAGCTATTAGCTATGTTGGTGACAACCAAAAAGTAAACAATAAAGATAGAATAAGGCCAATAAGTATAAATGGCATTCCTCTGCTTTTCTTCATTAAGCATATTCTCTTGAGAGTCTGATTTGTACTTGATAGTCCATTGTGCATTATCAGTACATATCACTTGAGTATGGAACCTCTAGTTGAACATTGAAATCATGAAGTAAATAACTACATCATAAAAATACTAGACACCATGGAGAAATGCCATGTGTGTGAAAACAGCTTAAAGGGTAGGGTAGCCTCAGGGAGTTTCTGGAAGGCCAGTGTTGAGCAGCTGAATGGTGATCCTTGTGCGAACAAAGGCAGAACCTGAGGCTAGAGTATGCGGAAGAGGCAGATCGTGCAGGGATGTCAGGAAACTCTGCTGCTAAGGTTGTAAGACCCCCTCCCCTGTGCACCCACCATAGCAAGCATAGCAACAGTAACGCTATCTTGCAAGGCCAGACTAAAATAACAGGTTCCCGAGATAAGAGGAGGCTGGGGGCCCAGAGGAGAAAGACAAAAGCGTGCTAAAATAACAGAAACAGTTTGTCCTTGTAAAACAAGATATTTATGGTCGGCCCTCTGGCCCAGGGAACGGGCAAACTCCCCTGTTCCCAGAGCCCATCTGATGACCGGGCCATAACCTCGCCTCATTTAAATTTACCAATCAGAACCCTGTAACTATGCTTCTCACTTCTGTAACCGCGCTTCCCGCTAAAATCCTTATAAAAGGCCCCCGAAAGACTCGCTCGGGGCGCGCCAGCCTCTCCAGAGACTGAAACGTCCGGGTACCCGTCCCCTTATTAATAAAGCCTCTTGCGTGTTGCAACCGAAACCTTGGTCTCGCTGGTTCTTGGTGGGGGTCTCCACGTTAAGACCACCGTGCTGGGGGTCTTACAAGGTCAAAGTCTGACATTACTGGGAACCCTTGAGCTTGGGAAAGATGTTGGCCTCCCTTTGTTAGTGGGGCTCCCTCTCCTCTGACTAATCTGGAAGCCGCTGGGATCCCTACACCCTTTACCTGAGGCCTTAGGGAAATTGCAGGTTCAACTCCCTTTCTCCCAATCAAACCTGTTCAGCAAGCACCTGGGATTCCTGGAATGCCACCCTATACTAATGAGACATCTCAGTACCTTAAGTCCCCAGCCAATGACATTCATTGATCCTGGGAATCCCCACTCCCTCTCCAAAATTCTATATATCCCCCTCACCCCTGGAATAAAGTTGATCTGCCTCCCCTCAGCTGATCCCAGAAGTTTATTTCTGTTGTGCTCATGACCCTCCAAGTTCATGCCCCCACCTTTTTCCCAGCCTTGGTTCTCTTTGTCCTCAGGGACCAATGGCCACAATCCCTGGGGTCTAAGGAGAGCCTCAGCACAGGATCACATGGTAATACTTAATATTTTTATTGGTATTTTAACAGCAAAATAAATACATAGAAAACTTCAAGAAATAATGATAATAATTTTTAATCTGCAAAAGATGATCCAAAGAATCTAGAGAAAAAAAAATAAAGATGCCTTTAAGTGGTTCAAAAATAAATTGATAATTCAGATTCATGTAATGACCATGAAAAAGAATGGTCCTATCACACAGATATTTAGAAGATAACATGAATTGTTTGCAATCATCGTTAGTGGAGATCTGTGGAAAGAAGTGGGCCTACAAGGCTGTCAGGAACAATGGAAAGTGGTGGTGATATTCAGGAGCTAGAAATCCCTGTAAAAGACCACGTGAGACAAAAAGTTACATCCTATTTTGGACTTATATTTGAATTGACAGTAAAGTAAAAGAAGGAAAATAAAGAATAAGTTGATAAATATTAAAGCCATGGGGGTGAATGGGATCTTTAATGAGGAAAGTGTAATTCAAGAAGCCAAAACAAACAATGCCTTTAAAACAGGCAGCTTCTCCTAAATACCAACATACGACTATCTAAATGAATTAAAGCTTAAAGGAAGAATGCTCAAAAAGAGAGGAAGACATTAAGTGTGTGGCAGCTGAGGAGACTGTTTCTAAAAGAGGGAGTTGACATCTGCAGGGAATGAGGGCAGGAGAAAGTAGCATTGCTCGGTTTTTCATAAATCAAGTATTAATGTGGGCAAAATTATTTAAAACTGCCTCTAGAAATCAGAAAACAATCAAAAGCCATTAACAACCTCAGCATGATTTGCCTACAGTAAACTTTCTTCCCAGCTAAGAGTTAGTGGCCTTTTAGTCAGTGACAACGCCAAGAGTCCACACAGGAAACTGAGAGCCTCACTTCTCAAAGGGAGCAGACTCCATTCAGATTAGATAAGGATACAGAGTTTTCTTATTTGAGATATTTGCAGCAGAAGCCTGTGGGGGAAAGGCCATCAGATGTCTTCAGATGTGGCCCAGGTACGTTTCCCATGCTCCCCTGCCTGGTCCTACTACATGCGCCTTTCCACAGTAGCAATTGGACTCTGTCATTAAGAAACAGCTGGGAAGGAGATATATTGGAGGATACGGAAAGAGATGGAGACAAGGAACCAGGTGCTTTCAAAACACATTTGTATACATGTATGAAATTCTCAAAGGATAAATAAAAATATATATTTTAAAGTTTTCACTGGAATGGTGCAGACATGAAGAAGCCTCGAGAAATACTAATGTAATAAATACTACAACTTCAGTATCAAGGATGAATGTAAAAGATCTCCAGGGAGCCTGGTTAAAAAATCAAAGGCCTGAGGAAAGGTGGGAAAATGTGGTTCTGAGTGCATTCCTCTACCCAATATAGCTTTAATATATGAAGGGAGTAAAAGAATTGGAAAACACTCTAAAACAACTTGATCTAGTTCACAGCTAAAAGTCAGCCCAGCAACAGAGTGCCACCAAGTGCAAAACAGGATATGATGGGCTATAAGTTAGCGATAAACAACTTTCAATCATTTAAAAGCGCCGAAGTCATACACAGAATGTTTGGTAAACAAACAGAACGAGAAATGAGCCATGGGATAAAAAAGAAATATGGCAGAAGTACTCAAGAGTGAACAAAGCAGAATATCCATCAAGTAACTAATCAAAGTGTAATAATATAGTCCTGCAATAACACAACAATACAAAAGAATGGCTTGCTGATACCTTCAACCACGAAGGCATTTCAAATGGGTTAAGTAAAAGGGACAAGACACCAATTTGTTTATGTTGTATTATTAAAATTGTAAAAATACATGACAAAAATAAGGTGACTGGTTTTGTGCAGGCAGACTCAGCATGTGTGTGTATATTGTTTTAAAATTACATATATTATCTATATTATCTGTAGGCCTGGCTAGCAATCAATTAAGACACAGACACTTGTTATATTTTAAAATAGCCTTAGTTAACCTGGGGCAGGGCAAATGTCAATCCTCTAAACTACCTCCCATAGTGGGACAGGCTTGGGATTCCTGTCTCAATCCCATGCCATCTGTTTCTAATAACTTCTATCAAGTTACCACCCATCTATAATCTTATATACTTGTTTATGTTTTTTTTTTATCTGGTTGGATTTTTTATCTACATCATCAGCCGTGTGCTTCTCCTCCGCCTAACCCATGGCAGCCTTCCTTTCCTCTCTTCCTTTCAGGTCTCCTTTTTCTTCTTGGCAGTCCTTCTTCCCAGAATTCCTCTCTTTCCTAGCCCCACCTAGCTCCTTTGCCCTGCTCAGGTGGGATGACTTTTTATTAAGCAAAAAGTTGGTCACAGAGACAGTAAGCACTAATTAGCATCAAAATACATCAGACCACCTCCCACACAGATTGCAAAAGATCAAATGCAAAGAGAACAGATAATTTTCTATTGAAAGCAAAGTTTCCAGTCATTTGTGACCTTAATAAAGATTACTTTTGTGGGTCTTTTGGGGCATACACCCAAGTAAAGGTAGTTGTGTATGCAGCAAGGGAAGAAATGTAGATGGTCTCTCAGATATGTTATTATGCTCAGTAAATGAGCAGGTAAGCAGAAAAGACACAGTATGAACCTAGGGCCTATGCCAGTTTACCACTCAAGGCTCATGAAAGGTCTTCGAAATGGATTAAATTATGGCCCATCATTATGGGTCATTACCTTCATACCACATCTTTAGCCCCACCATCAGAGTTTGTCCCCATATAAAGATGACAGGGACACAGGAGGGTTCTAGAATACCTATTTGATGATGTGTAAACTTGTGCACATGTAACTGATATGTTAGGAACAATTGAGTAGCCATCTGAGTCCATGAGCAGTGAAAATCCATCTTACCAGTGAGATTCTCCACACATCTCTGAGTGCTCCTCCTGCTCAGTCCACCTGACTGGGAAATCTCTACTACACAGGACTCTCAGCTCATAACCCACCTCCTGCAATCAAGTCTCTTCATATACCAATGCTAGAGCAGGGAGCTGTAGGGAAGAGAATATCAAAGCAAAGATCAAGCCTAGGGCAACCAAGTTGTTGGCCCTGTGAAAGAACCCAGAGGCAGAAGACTTACACTTAATAAGAAGGAAATCCTCTTAGAATCAGATGGCCAAAGGTGTCCAATGAAGGATTTTAAATATTTAATATTTAATTATTATTTTAGTAATATCTGAGGTTACTCCTTAACCAGCTTTATACCTAGATAACAACACAAAGAGACCAGGATCTATTTATTAGCCTATAACACAATACTGCACAATAATTACTCCATCCTAAACTTCCATGCTAGTACAGTTTCCTCCCATTCTGTTTTCCCACTTTATACTTGCTTTTTAAATCATCTCCTAGGTCTGGTTCATTCCTCTAGATGTTTCTCAGTCTCTCTTTTCTTGGTCCCATCCTCTCCTTTCTTTTCTGTCTCTTCCCTACACTGGACCCGGATGTCCCACCCTATTCTCTGTTATTGCTCACCATTGGCTAGTTTGTTTTTATTGACATAACAGGTGGAAAATGGTGACATGTTTACACAAACTTGAAACTGGCAATAACTTAGAATTAGTATCTCAAAGCAATGTCCAGATTGATCCAGAGAGTGAGGTGGAGAAATCAACATTTGAATGAACAAGGGGAAACTGTGCACAGTCCACAAGAATATAACGCCAAGAGGTTTCCACTTTTATCGGTTCAAACTGATGTGTGCAATGCCTTCGAAGTATGACATGGTATTGGGGCAAAACTAGGAAATGGAGCTAGGTTTCATGAGCAAGTCAGAAATGCCAACAGAGCAACTGCAGGCACAGGAGTAGGGACCATAAGCCTAAGGACTTGAGCCTCAGTAAGTCAGAGCATCAATAAGAATCACATCCTAACAATGTAAAACCACAGTAGAAGCAACAGCTGGAGTAGTAACATGTTGACCTCTCTTGCATAATTTAAGGTTGTAGTGTACATGCCAGTTTAAAGTCTCAAGGGATAACATAACCCCCGTGATAAGCCGAGTCAGAACTAAACACAGAAGGGTGTAGGTTAGAGAAAGAAATCAGTTTGGACGAACAGGACTGCAGGAAAGAGTGGTGTCATGGCTGTAGCTCAAGGGATGAGTATGTCGTGGACTCACTGGTCTTTCATAACTTTCAACAGGACTGATATACATATAAACTCAGAGACTGTGTCAGCATGTAGAAGCCCTACACAGCCCTGTGTGTGGATCAGTTAGTTGGGGGAGTGCTTCCTAGCTAGCACACATAAATACTAGTTTTGTTCCCAAATACCACACAAACCCCATCATGGTGGTGCAGAGCTGTAATTGAAACTTTTGGAAGTTGGAGACATAAGCATCAGAAATTCAAGACCATCCTTGGCTGCATTACATGTGTAAGGGTAGCTTGAGTTACGCAATGCCCTGCCTCAAAACAAAAGCAAGATGTGAGCATGGGGGGAATAAGTGAGAAGAAAGCCAAGAATTCCAGAGATAGGGAGAGCATAATGCACTCCAAGTAGAGAGACAGCCGTGGTAATCCACAGTGTAGCACCTGATGTTGAACAGGGCATCGACAAATTCCAGAGTTTGTACTTACCCGTGGCATTGCTTCAGTTTCCTGACCTGAAAATGCTATGTTTCATTGCTTGTTTTAAGAATATACTGGATATAAATCATGTAAAGTGGTTCCTAGTTTTTAGGTGGCAATCAGTGTGTGATACCACCTGCAGAATTATTTCTGCTAATTCTATGAAAAGCAACCATAAGGTCCAAAGGGTTCGGGTAGGAGATGTATCAGGAAAGCTTTTCAGTGTGCCCTAGCATCACCAGAAATGTCATTTTAAAGGACAGAGCCCCTAACTCTTTCCCTCAATTATCTGATGCATGGGGCACCACGTGGAGCACACAGGTCGGCACTTTTGTTAGTCCTCAGGTGATTCTTCAGTAAGTAATCCATGTAAAAATCCAGCTTCCCCAAGCTCCTGCTACAGTGACCTTTCCCATCATTGTCAGCCATGGTTCAGAACGGTGAGGCAAAACGAACCCTCATCCCTGAAGTTGCTTTTGTCAGACTGTTTATCACAGTAGCAGAAAAGGATCTAAGATAAGTAAGATTTTTGTTTCATAATCTTCTAAGGACGGGGTTGCCTTATCACTTAGCTGGTAGGAAAAAAACTCATTGGAAGCCTAGGCCATCTTACTAGAAGCCAAGGCACACTCTAGTCTCTCTCACTGTCACAGCAGGATAGAGTGTGCTTCAGAAAAGAGCAGGTGGGACACAGGGACACACACACACACACACACACACACACACACACACACATACACACACTCAATCTCATTCAGAGGATGTGCCTCTCTAGTCAGAATGAAGTTTTTAGTCCCTATATATATACCTTTACTATTTAGTCACCCAGGAACACCAAAATTGCCATTCTAACACCTTCCTCTTTGTAATATTTTCCTGAACTGTTTCTCTCAAGCTTCATGGATTCTTGAGATAAATATAAGTGTTCAGGCTAAACCTATTACTCAGTGCTAGTCACTGAGTGGAACACAAGGTCCGTACACATTGTGCTAGAAATAGGTCTTTGACAAACTAGGAGAATAGCGCAATGCATATACAGTAATTTTGCACTTGCTTAAGATAAGAAATATGATTAGATAGAGTTGGTTGTCTCAATCATTTAAGCCCAGCATTCAGTTACGTGTGCATGCGAAACAGTGCTGACCAAATGTGAAGGTTTTCTTTATGACTCATGGTAATTTGAGTAGAGAAATTGTTACTGCGAGGATTGCTCCTAGAATTAAACCACGGAGATTGTGTGTCAGTGTAATGGCTGCAATGCAGCAGCAGTAATGAATATTCAGATTTCAGCTACTCAAGAAATTGTATAGTGTCTTGTTTTTCTCATTCAATTAAGATAAAAAGAGCTACATAAAGAGGGAGGGTGGAGATCCATGTTTATAACTAACAAGCCACACTTTCTGTAAACAAGGCAGAAGGCAACAAAACTATTAACGTATTTATCCAGCATCCAGTAAGTATCAATCACTCTCCAAACAGATGCTATGCAGGATCCACCCAGAACCCGAACATCCTAATGAGGTAAGTATGGTTATCATGTCTGCTTTCATACGCTGTTTCAGAGCTTTGCTGGAAAGCTGATCCAAGTAATCGTGGCAGAACTTTGATTCAGCCTGGGCCTATTTGTCTCTGAACAGTTTCTTGACACCTGCAAGGCAGGACACAAACAGGTCTTGGCAGATGTTGCCTTTGGCAGCTTTTGCTACAACACCATTTTCTGCATGAGGGACACTAGGTCCCAGAGGAACCCTACATTGTTTTTAAGCCGAACTGAATCATGCCAGTTGATTCTGCCTTTGCCCTTGAGATGACAAACGATTACTTCACGTTTCTTCCTCCTGTTACACTCTAACAGCAATTCAAATTTCTCAACAAATATACTTCCATTGCTTAATTAAATTAACTGTTTCTCATCCCTAGTGTCACTGAAGTAGAACACTTAATAATTAGTGTTTGTCCACTGTAGGTTTAGTGTGAAATTGCAACTTTCAGTTCCACCTTGTAAGACTTCCACTTTTCACTTTTGTTGGTTTCTGAACGTACACCGTGTCTAAAAGCCTTATTTTGTGAGCAAAGTCCTGCTGCAAAACAAATCAGTGTTCTCTCAGCCTGGCTAGGCTCACCTGCTTAGCAGGAGCTTAATCACAGCTGGGACAAAAAAAAATCACCAAGCACTTAACAGTACTATTTTGAGGATCAGGAACATTGAATGAGTCAAAATAAAAATTATTCTATTATTGAAGGTCAAACTAATCATTTGGCAAATACTCATTACTCGGGCTCTTGCTTCCATTTTTCTGTCTACTAATCATTCTAAGGGAAACAGATTCTGCTATTAAAATTTTAATGTGTATTTTTTCTAATCAGCTATATCATGAAAATTCTGATCTTTAAAAAAATTAGGTAGCAATTTCATATATATCATAGGTTATATATTTCAACAGCTCCTTCTACATTAATAAAATTAAATCTTAATTAAATAACATTTAAATACACTTATCATTTGTGATAAAGTGAGGAGAACCTAAAACAAAGCATATTTTTAAAAGCCAGGTGGCCCCAAAACATAGATTCTTTTTTTTTTTTTTTTACTTTTACTGAATGTCTATGATTTACACATCGCGCACCAAAATCCCTCTCCTCCACCCAGTAAAATAAAACAAATAGACAAACAAAAAATCTTGTCACAGAAGCTGTAGTGTATCACGCAGTATAGCCTTTTGTCCACATATGCTTACTTTCAAATGTTCATTGTTACGAGTCATGGGTCTGGTTGGAGGCCTACGCTATCGTTACCGGATCCTCACTGGGACTGCTGTCGGATATCCCGTTGTTGCTGTGTGTCAAGTAGATTCTTCATCGTTGAATCTGCAGGTATGGCCCCTTCATGTGTTCCAGCAGGTTATACATACAGTAGATGTTAGATTGAGGTTCACTCAGAGCCCTGGATCAGGGCCCACTCCTATGTCCTCAGGGCAGGGCCGGCTCACCTGCTCCCATGTCATCATGGCAGGGCTGGCTTACCAACTCCCGTATCCTCAGGGCAGGGCCTGCTCTTCTGCTCCCATGTTCTCAGTGTGGGGCTAGTTCTCCCACTTCCATGTGCTCAGGGCAGGGCCAATTCTCCAGCTCCTATGTCCTCAAGGCAGGGTCAGCTCTCAGTCTCCCATGTTCCCAGGGCTGGCTTACCTGCTCCTGCATCCTAAGGGCCAGCTCTTCTGTTCTTGTGATCTCAGGGTCAGCTCTCTTGCTTCCATGTCCTCAGGGCCAGATCTCCTGCTCCCTTCAGTTTGTCAGATTGTTGCTGGCCGTCAAGGCCCTGGATGGCCTCCTACTCCTGTGGATACTGGATCTTGTGGGCCATCAAGCAGGGGGCAAGTGGAGGCCCCTCAAGGTCTTCGTTGAGTAGCTCGCAAAAACCATTCATGTTGGCCCAGCCCAGCTTCTTGTCCCAGGGAACTTGTGGTTCCGCTTATTTGCGCCTCCCAAGTCTCTCGTTCCATCGCATGCTCCATCAACCATGGGCCCCCGCCTCAGTGCTTCCCCTAGTATCCACCTCTGGGTGATCCAGCTCTCGGCACTGAGCGTGGTCCTGGCTTGTGAGAGGAGGTCTGTGAGGCCTGTGGTGTGGGCAGTGTAGTCCTCGCTCGGGCAGCCCAGGGTCCCTGGGAGCTTACCTGAGCGTGGTCCCATGGTTCTGCAGTGGGGGGCATGGGTGATCCACATGACAGGATTTCTTTCTTTCTGGGAAACACCAGTACTGTGTTTTGGAGCTCTCAGTATGGTCCTCTGGTGGCTGTGCAGTCACTGCTCTTCCACAGATCAGACACAGTGTGCAATCGATGCCATCTTGGATGATCTTGACTTGGATATTTCTAATACATTGCACTAACTGTTTCCTCCCAATCAGCCTGCTCTCAGGGGTGAACATTTCTGTGTTGATCTGGAACAGTCATCCTCCTCAGAACGCATTGAGGACCTCATCTTTCAAACTCCACAGACCCACGCCCACCACGTGGACCTCCATAGATTCTTTTTTGTTTGGTTGTTGGTTTTGTTCTGTTGTTGTTTTGAAACATGATTTCTCTATGTAGCCTTGGCTGTCCTGGACTTGCTTTGTAGACCAGGCTGGCCTTGAACTCACAGAGAGCTGCCTACATCTGCCTCCCTGGGATTTCAGGCATGCACCACCTCACCCAGATAATAGCTTCCTGTGTCATTGGCATCATGATTCTGAGCTTTGAAGTCCCTCTTGTGAGAAAGAAACAACGCCTGAGACTCTTGTGGAATCAGGATCTTGTAATGAGGTTAAAGAAGTTACAACAGACGGCCTTGGGACCACTGGCATTAGATGTAAGGTGAGCCCCAACCCCATGATAAATGAACTAGTTCTTGGCAAGACCAGGTCTAGGATGAGACAAAAGAGGTTCCTAGACAAACAACTTTTGTGACTCTGATATTCAGTATCTCTTTAAAATCTGCCCCTAGATTTGCCTCACTTTTATCGCAGCTCCAGTCTTAGGTTGATTTCACAGTCCTGTCTCTGCCAGAAGCAAACACAGTAATTTTCTATAGATTAGGACTTTCCCCAACTAAAGCCTTCCGTATCACACCACAAAGTCTAACATAAGCTCACACATCAGCCACCACACAAGCAGGCGAGAGGGTTCAAACTCAGCAGAATCACATCTCACCTCACAGTGTCTGTCACTGCGATAATACACCCCAACAAACACAATTTAAGGGAGGAAGGGATTACTCACCTTACAGTTCTGGGTTCCAGGCTCGCACTGAGAGAAATCAAGGCTAGAACATAAAGAGATAGTCACACCACATCCATGAACAAGAGCAGAGAGAAACTAACCTATGCTGCCTATGACCTTGCTTTTTATCCAGCTTTCTCCTATCCTATAAAGTTCAGTGACCAGCCATTTTATAGCATGGCCACAGTTAAAATACTAGGTTCTTACCGTATCTAACAAGGAAGGAAAAGCCCACACATAATTGCCCTCAGCCCAACCTGATCTAGACAACGCCTCTCCATGCCTATCTTCCCAGGGTCTGGAGCAGAACAACCATAAGAACTAGAGGACTTGGGGTGTTGGCTGTGAGATTGTGTCTCCTAGGAATATCGGAAGCTACACACATGAAGTGTCACCAACACAACTGCCTAAATATGAACTGAGCAAGGGCATCAACAACAGACATGCTAATGTGGACAGGGGACAGCCCAGGAGGTCTCAGCCCTACACAGATAACTACAGGCTTCTAAAGAATCCTCAAAGTGGGAGAATTAGTCCTCCCTAGGCAAGAGCACTCCAATTAGCTATGCAACACCAAGTGGTCAGCCCTTCAATCACATACACATAACCCTAAACACACTGAGCAGGTTAGACTTAGGAATGTATGTATGTATGTATGTATGTGTATGTATGTGTGTATATATGTATGTATCTGTGTATGTACATACATATATCATGTAATAACAATGAAAACAGAGGGCCATGAATTTTAAAGAGAAAAGGAAATGGTATATGGGAGGGTTTGAAGGGAGGAATAATTCTGTGATCATATTATAATCTCAAAAATAAAAGACATAATTAAAAATAAGAAATTTCTGAAAAATAGTGAAAGAAAGTGTAAGAGAGAAAGAAAAGCGATATTTTATCTAAGGAAATGAAAGACTGACAAAAGGAAAACAAAGACTCTCCCCTTAGATGGTTCTAGGTTGTGTCAACTTAACCTTTAAAACAGACCAACATGTAATACAACCAAGAATTTAAAATGAAAAGCACTAAAAACATTTTATATAACTTTCCTGTAAAAAAAAGTTATAGACCATTTTCATGAGATATATTTTAGCTGATATATTAAAAACTATTAGTATTAATAAAAATAATAAAATTTTTAAAATATTAGGATTAATGAGCTTATGTGTGGTGCTTTAATACCTGCTTAGTGTTTGAATCAGGTTAACAGTATTTATTTCCTCCAAAGCCTATCATTGCTTCATGTTAACACTTTACAAAATGCTTTCTTCTAGACTTTGGAGTGCATAGTACAACACTGCAATCTTCACGTACCCTTCCGTTCAGCATCACACAGAACCTCCTTGTTTCTAACTAACTCTTCATTGGTCAATATTCCCCACTCTTCCCTCCCCTTTTTCTCCCCAGGCTCTGTAACCACTCTTTCCTTCTCAACCTCTTTAGATTCCAGCCATGAAGGAGACCACGTGGAACTTCTCTTTCTGTGCCTGGCGTACTCCACTTAACATCCTGATCTCTACTTCTATCCATCCATATTGACAAATGACAGAACTTTTTATATCTGCCTCTCTGAGTGCTGGGATTTCAGGGGAGCACCACCTCACCCAGATTCCACTGTACACGTGCTCTGTTTCATGTAACAGTTCACATCTGATGGAGAAATTCTTTCCATGTCTTGGCTGCTATGAATAGCAGTGCAATAGTGTGTCTTTTTGACACACTGATTTGGTTTCCTAAAGATATATACACCCAGTATTGAACCAGCTGGATTGTAGGGCAGCTCTATGTTATTCTTCGTATTGCTTTTCATCCTCCTCCACAACGTGCAGGGAATTCCTTTTCTTCACACCCTCACCAACACTTGTATCTTTAGTCTTATCTATGCTAACTGTCACTCCTAAGATGAAGTGATATCTTACTGTGGTTTTAATTTGGTTATTTGTAATGCTGAAAACCTACTCATACACCTTTGGCCTTTTGTATGTATTCTTTTGGGATATATGTATTTAATTCTATTGCCTATTTGTAGCCTTTTACAGGGTGGGTGGGGTTTCTTTTTCTATTTGTGTTTTTGGAGTTTCTTATATATTCTGGGTATTCATTTTTCCCTGTGGTATTATGTGTAAACAGGGACAATTTGACCCCTTTCTTTCCTCTCTGGATGCCTTCATTTTCTTCTTAATTGTTCTGACTAGACTTTCCAGCAAGGAGCTTCCTTGTTTTATTCCAAGCCTTGGAGAAAAATAGTGGTCAGCTTTTCTTCATTTAGTATTATATTAGCTGCTGATTTATATGTGGTTTTTATTATATTTATGTGCATCTCATTTATACCTAATTTTCTTGGTGTTTTTAACATGAGGAGGTATGGAACTGTACCACATTCACTTTTCCTATGTATTAAAATGATCTGTCTTTCCTGAACTTTTTCCAGTGATGTGTTGTGTCACATTCATTGATCTGCTGTGTTGAACATACCTTGCATCCCTGGGATGAATCCATCCTGATCCTGGGCATGCACTAAACACGTACCAAGTCCCTTCATTCTGTAACTCATATGGCTTAGGTATCCATGTGGATGGGTGATCCTGTACCTGACATTCTCAGCCCTTTGATTTTGTCCCCTACCTAATCTTAACCACTCACTTCCATGGTATACCCTAAACCCAGTCGTTGGCAGCTGCAAACCTTCCAGAACTCTGAATTTCACACTTCCTCTCTCCATCCAGCACATTCTCCCTCGGCAGCTTGAGCCCTCTGACCCTCCGGCTGACAGTGTTTATTCGATGGCCCTTGCATGCACAGCCTGTGCCTTATTTACGCAGTCATGGCTTGTGCGTGCAAGGCCTATCCTTCCCGTCTGACCCAGTTTTACATTTTCATGGTTAGTTACTATAATTCATTTTCATCCTCCTTGATCTTCTACCCCTCCTGCATTTCAGCATGGCTTCTCTGCTAAACCACGACCCTGGTGAACAGCAAGTCTCCACCTGTGCCAGCCAACACTGCCGCAGGTGAATTGCTGCCGAGCACAGGCTCCCTACTTGGTAGTCTCACTTGATATATCCTACCTCAAGTGAGCCAGGATGGTTCCAGAAGTCCTGTGGCCCTCTTCTCTTCTATTGATGTTCCTTCTCAAGCGACTAGTTGTACTTTCTCCACATCCTCATGCGTGGACTAGCCTCCCTTTTAGAGAAGAGGAAGGAGGAAGTGGGTGGAAAGTAAAACAAGAGCAGGAAAGCCAAAGATAGAAAGCAAACGTGCGACTGAGAGACAGAGACAGGGAGGGAGAGAGAGGCATGCGGGGGTGATGAACAAAATACATGATCTCAGCAAAGCTCTGTCTTAAACTGTCGCTGTCATACCTATTCACCATTGATGCCTCATAAGTACATGGATGCACACCCCAGGGCCTTTGACACCGCTATTTCACTGCCTGCAACTGGAATTTTCTTTCCCTTTTAGCCATACCATCTCCTGTTAATCGTCTCCTTTAAATTCAACTAGCACATTTGTAGTGAGGGCCACTGCTGATAGCTGAAACCCTTTTGTGTATGCTTTTCTGACTTATTTCTCTTTGTGGTATTTTCACCATTTAGCTTTTTTTTTAAAGACAGGATCTTCTTACATCCCAGGCTGGCCTTGGAATTTCCACATAGCTGAGGATGCCCTTGAACTTCTGACCCTCCTGTGTCTTCCTCCAGTGTACTGTGATTATCACAGGTGTGAGCCACCCCACCTGATTTTAAACCATTCATATTTATTATTTTTGGTGGGGCAGGTGAGCCTGTACCATGGCACACACACACATAAAAGTCAGAGGACAACTTAGGACGATCAGTTCTCTCCCTTCACTGTGTGAGTCCCCGGGGATCAAACTCAGGCCATGAGGCTTAGCAGCAAGCACCTTTCTCTGCTAAGCCCTCTTGTCAGCCCTCAAACTATTCATCTGCACATATAATTTAATTTTCTTACTGTGAATCTTTTTTGCTGCAGTGTGAGCCACATAATAACAGAAATCTTTGTTTTAATTGATGGTTAAAACCTCCAAATTTGAGCTATATCTAACATAGTGAGGGACTTACCAAGGATTTGGTGAGAAAGCAAGTGAGTGTTTCCCACCATTTAATAAATACTTCACAAGGTGTATTTATAGGCTCTATAGTAAGACTAACTCACTATTATGACATTTTAAGAATCAAGTTCTCAATTACACATAATTATATGCACATAAAGATTATAGTTGTAAAACTGAAATGCCATTATCCCAAACCTTTGATGAGAAGTACATTCTGCTGCATGGGCTGTGAGGCAGACTGGAATAATTTGTAATACACACACACACACATACACACACACACACACACACACACACACACACACACACACACACACATACACACACACTGAGCTGAGCTGCTATGTATGTGTGAGGCCACTTTGGCCCTCTTTCTTGTGCACCTTTAGCAAGTCCTAACTAGTGTGTGGCAGTACTTCATGTGTGTGTGTGTGTGTGTGTGTGTGTGTGTGTGTGTGTGTGTATCCTTGCTGAGAAAGTTATATACCATTCTATTAAAAATTCCTAGAATGGCCTTTCTGATAAAGTGGCATGAAAAAATATTACTACTTGTATTTAGAAATATTCAGGCGATGCTTTCAGAAATCCTTAGCACAAGAGTATGCACAAGACTCTGAGTCTCCAGTAGCTGAGCTTTGCCCTAATGGTTTGGGTAAACGTTATTGAAATTAGGAAACTAGATAACGACACTGGATTCATTTTAAAGGATTTGCTTATTTACTTTATGTATGAGTGTTCTGCCTGCATTTAAACATGCACACTAAGAGACGGCTCAGATGCCAACATAGATGACTGAAAGCCACCATGTGGTTGCTGGGAACTGAACTCAGGACTCTGGAAGAGCAGACAGTGCTCCTAACCACTGAGCAGCTCTCCATCCCCATAGCAGGGATTTCTAAATAGCTTGATAAGTAAAGTGCACATGGCCACTGCAGAAATTTCAGAAAAAAAATACAATAAGAATGCAAAGCAAAGGTTACCTATAATCTTAGCATCTTGAACTTACTTTTCTATGTCATTACTCTACTTTTAAGACACATGTCAAAACTGAACTAACAGGGAATTATGTTCTTCAGAGTAATGAACTTGGAAGGCGATATTTTATAACACTCCCGATCCTGTCTCAGAAAAGGAAAAACAGACTTCTTGTTTTAGAATTGTTTTCTGAGTATACATCAGATTTTCTTCCATAGCCTCATTGTTCCAGCTTCCTTTTATGAGAATTTGATATTTGACTATGGGCTCCAATACTTAGGAGCCCTAAGTTCCCTCAACTTAAATCATGCTTGAAATTTGGTCTCAATTAACTTAATATCTACTGAATGTGGTAATATGGGAACAAAACTGAGCACAAATAACAGGGATGGTGTATTTCTGAGTCTACAAGTTAGTTCTTCAGAGACGATGTCAACATTAGGGTCCTTGCATGTATTCAATAATAATGATCAGAACACTCAAGATTTATTTCCACAAGGTTAAACCATTCATAAGTGAAGAAGTTGAGGCTCATCCTGTGTTCTCTGAATGCATTCCTCCCATATAGCTCAGTGTCACATAGAGACTGAGACACAGCCTGAGTTAAAAGAAGAAAATTAAGTCTAATGGACTCAGAAAAAAGTTTAAGTTGTTCCTGACGATGGGGCAAGATTTAAACATAGATGGAGGACCCTGGCTATTGAAGCTAGGAAGGCCATATTATGAGGGGAGAAATCCCAAAAAACAAAAAGCAACAAGATCACGAATGCCAGGGTCAAATCTTTATTTGATGAAAACTAGTGTGACAGCATTATCTAAAATACAGTAGTCTATGAAAGATGTATTTGAGATCAGTAGACTCATTAAGAGACTGCTAGATTAAGCAAGAGAGAAAAGAAAATACAGATTTCAGTTGGTGACAGCAGAAACGAAGATGAGAAATATCTGGAGGCATTTACGAGTTGAATTGCTCGGACCAATTGGCAGTCTAGCAGAAACAAGAGAGAAGCAAGGGTTTTGCCACTGAGTGAGTGGAGGATTCAATATATAACAGAAATCAGGTTACTAGCAAGTAAGTAGGTTTGAGCGGGAAATTATTTTCCTGGTTTGTGATTTCTCAGGTCCCACACCTGAGACCATGATTTGGTTTCTCCTAATCCAGTCTCTAACCCTGTTTTTCTTGAGGCACAGTAAACTCACTTAGCTTTCACCTCTAGTCTCATGGAGTTAAGATGATGACATCATCCCTCTTTAGAATTCCGCCTTCTAGCTACCACCTGTCTTCCTGTGTCTAAATATGACCTCGTCCAGGGCTCTGCTCTGCCTTCTTGCTGGCATGTTCTATACGGAGAACTCGGGATTCTCCGTTTTACACACTGCCTGAACTGCAGCTGTGGTCAGGCAAAACGCAGAATGCTATGAAGCAGCCACTGAGTTGTCAACATGGCAACTGTGAGCTGCAAGCATCTGTCTTGTCAAACTTCTGCATATCAGAAAACTCCAAGAAGGCATTGTCTAGAAAGAACAGAGCCAGGCCAGAGCTAGCTCTGGAGTCAGTTTTCTTTGTAACATGCCATCTACTTCAAACGTTTTATTTTTATTTACCTAAATTATTATCAAGATCTATCTTCTCATCTAAAAACACATTGAAATGTTCTACCAATCACCTTTTGTAAAACTTAAAGTGGTCAATTATGACTTAGGCCACTATGATTTGCTTTTTGTGGGGATTTTTGTTGTTTTATTTTGTTTTGTTTCTTGTTTGGTTTGAGTTTCTTGTTTTTTGGTTTTGGGTGTTTTTTTTTTTTTTTTTTTTTGCTTCTTTTTTTAAAATAAATTTTGTTTTACTGTGTGTGTATGTAAGTCCATGATTCCTTCTATGTCTAATTCTTTTCTCAGTCAGAATGTCTAAGTCCATGTTATATCAAGCATATATCTGATTCATTCACTTGCCAAAAATAAAATGTCAATATGCGTATTCAGCTATGGTCAGCCTTAAGTTGTTTACATTCTAATTATTAGGAAAAATTTTATTAATCATCTCTTATGTACCAGTCATTACTGTACAGGCTGAAGATTCACTGTCACAGCTGTCCCATTCTCCTGCATTGGCCTATTTACTTGCTAATATAATTTTTATCCTTTTAATCAGCTAGTCCCCTGTATGTTAACTATTGGATTGATGAGATAAAAATTCCACAGGGTCAAAACAGCAATGCCAAGGGTTCTAGGCACCCCCAACCCCACCCATACTGAGACATTTTGTCCTATATCCAGGCAGTAATTATTTCCCCATCATATCTCAAGCATACTGCTACCCTTTACAAAACAATAACACAGATGATTACTTGATTCGTGATAGCTGCTGTGCAAATGGCCAGAGTGACCATGAAGTCAAGGCAGTTATCATGATCAACAGGTGAACCAAGAATTTAGATGGGTGCCCAACACCTGAAAAGGAAGAGAGTAAGAACATTGAGTCTGAGTGAGGTTGGAAAGAACAGTTACAATAAAGGACAATTCAGGATGGTAACAACCAATTACATAGTCAGATGAAAAGAAGAAACAAGGAAGACTTGTCTACAAAGCAGAGGTTTGTTAATGACTACCAGGGAGATCATCTTTAAGACCTAAGGAGACATGACATCTAGAACTTAGATTTAAAACATGACACTGAAATAGTGTGTGTTCATTATCATTGCAATTGCAATGTGCAAATACATAATGGCGTCACATAGCACAGTGCCATAACTTGCAGCAAGTTAAAATTGTGCCAAAAAATCAAACAGATACATGAAACAGGGTAGAAGCGCACCCACACCCCTTTCCTGTTGCACTGTCATCACTGTGAAGAGTCATCATGGCTGACTTCAAAGGAACTCTTACCAGAGTGTCCAGCTGTGTCTATTTGTCCAGTATCTAATGTGTGCAGAACTGGTCTCTGGGTATCTTCAAAGATGGTCGGCAGGATGTAGGAGAAAGGAAGGATGACAGAAGGAAAGCTGAGAACCAAACAGTTGCGCATGTTTGAGTTCTCTTCCTAGCCATCCTTCCTTTCCCCCTACATTCTGCCTACCATCTTTGAAGATACCCAAGTGGCTATCCAAGTGGCTGCGTAAACCTATGAGGAGTCTTTTCCTAATTGAGTCATTTAAAGTGAGAAGATGCACTTGTAGTCTGCTTCTTCTGAGGTAGAAAGATCCAACTCTAATCTGAACCACACCCTTTGCTGGGAGCCTATATACAGAACTCTGAAGAAGGATGCTTGCTTTCTTGGCCTGCATGCTTTCACTGGCAATTCTGTTCCTCCATTGGCATTACAGCCCACTTCTGTGGCGCACGCGCCACCGTGGTACCGAGTCAAGGGTGAGGGACTGTGGATTTAACTCACACACATATACACACACAATAACACAGTGGGTCCTTCATGCTAAGAGAGCAGCAGCAGCAGCAGCAGCAGCAGTCTCAACCTTTATTCAGTGTTCAAAGAGCCTTCTTATAGGCAGCAAAACAGGAATCCCACTCACAGGTGAAATCCCTCAAGAGGTGATTGCCCACAGGAGGAAAAGTCTCGAGGAAGGGAGGGGTGCGTTCTCAGAGCAGTAAGCATGATTAGCTAACCAACATAAACACAGACACAGAAGCTGCTAGAAACAGGGCATGAAACAGCAAGACAGGCAGGCAGCCCAGTCGGGTCAGTTCCTACACACTTCTTCAGGATTACAGAGAATACTGAAGACCAGCTGAAACATTCAGCCTTGTGAACTGAACAAATACTGGATTCTTGGACTTTCCATTGGTACACAGCCATTATTAGACAAGCTAAACCACAGACTGTAACCCAAATAAATGCTTTCCTCCCTAAGTTGCTTTAGTCGTGGTGTTTCATGATAGCAATAATAACCTGACTAAGACAAGATGTCTGCTATCACTTTGGACATAGTCCTGAAACAACATAGCTATATCTTGGGCATAGAAGTTACCTCACGATACCCTCCCTTCAGACAAGAACAGAGTCCTACTTGTCTGTATCCATTCTGTTAGAAGCTTGGAACTCTTTGCAGCACTGCACTCTGTGACAACACAAAGATGTGCAAGAGGAAAATCACTCCTGGCCACCTGCTGTTCTCCTTCCTTCAGGCTGTGGACAAATTAGGGGCTATTGTAGAATCACAGTATCATAGTTTACTCATTTTGCTTCCTCTTTGTATTTCCATTAGCTACCATTGGCTAAGACAGGTTAATAATGATGTATTTATTTTTCTAACATTTTAGTTCTATTCCAGATTGTAGAACAAAGTTTTATAGACATGTACATAGCACAGGAGGTGGTTGATATGCAAATTGGCTATAGCTGCCACACTTAAGGAAAAAGAAAAAAAAAAGGAACATATAGTACAATTACTGTAGGTATGTAGATAAATACAGCATATCAAAGACAGTTAAAAGAATGCAAACCTTGCATTGACCTACTGTGTCATTGTGTGTTAACTGTTCCCTACTGCTTCAGTTCCTATTTCTAACCCTGAAGAGATGATTGCAGTGTTCTTGAGGGAGAAAAGCCTAATATATCGAGTCCCTTATGAACAATACAATACCCCAGAAGCAGCAAGCATGTAACAAATGCTACCTGATGCTGACAGAAGAGCCAAATTAAGATTACTATGTTTTATAAACTCAGATGCATACATATTTCCTAATGAACATTAAGTGTGCAACTGGTTCAAAAGGAAAAGGCAGACAAATCTTCGTAAGATTTGTATTAAATATTTAGAGAATCTTCTGACCCGAGGACACCTGCTAAGCCATGATAAGAATAATGTTCTCCAGGCTTTTCAAAATCATCTGACTCTATGAAACATTAAAGCCATTTTCCTCTCAAAGGGTTATCATATAACAAAATAAAAGTAACGTATTCTTCTTGCAGAATAACCAAAGGGGAAATCTCTTAGATTGACTTTCCACACCTAAGGGTCTGGATGGTCTGAAGTAGATGCAGTGTCCCTGAGGATAACCAAGTTCCTTCCAAAGTAAGATGAGAAAGGGGTGACTTAGGCAGCATGAATTGAAAGTTGTCAAGTAGTCTGCCTATCTGAAAAGCTGCTTTCCCAGATCAGTTTTTTCTACCAACTTGAAGAATCTCTGAATTGGAAATGGCTTCAAAGGTCATCCTATCTAACAGTTTCATTTTATAGGTGAGAAATAGATAGACTCATCCCAAGTCACTGACGGTTCAAAGAAAAAGCCCAGACCTCCTCTTCAGAGGAAGCCACTCCTGCTTTCTTCTCTTGTGACACTGGAACTTTTAAGAGGACGTTGGCAAAGGAAACAACACAGCCCCATGAGTCAAAGTCGACCCAGGTCAGTTCTCAAGCGCACAGCACACACACATTCATTTCCTTCACTGTTGCATCTGTGAAGAAAAGACCCCTGAGTTAGTGTCACTGTGGTACCTCCATCTCTGCAAAGCCACACCCTTTCCTCACTCTCTGACCAAGACCTAGCACCTAGTCAAACAACACATTTCCTTCTGTATTGTTAAGAAATGGCCTAATCCCTTCATGTCAGAATACATCCTCCCACCTCTGAACTCCTACAGTAATCCCTCCACAGAGGCATTTTACTCCTCCCAACAACCTTAAACTTCATCATATTACTTGCTGTTCAGTACTCATCAATATTATCTCCCAGTTTATGTGTTCATTTCTTCAGAACTGGCCCTTGTAACTTTTTGAAATTTTACATTTCTTCATTATGTGTTTACACACGCATGATGCCACAGTGCATTTGTGAAGGACTGAGAAGAACTAGTGGGAGCCATTGCTCTCCTCCTACCACATGGGTCCCAGGGACCAAGCTCAGGCCATGAGCCTCTATGGTGTCCTTGCTCTATGGTGTCTATAAGCCATCTTCCTGGCCTGTCCATGTACCTTTTCCTTAGTGCCCTCTATAAACACCTAATGCCTACACTTTGTACACATGTTTGTGTATATGTTGTACATATATGCAGGTGTGGAGGTGCCCATGTGCATGTGGAGGCCAGAGGTTGAAGTTGGGTGTCTGTCTTCCTGTTTCCACCTGGCTTTTTTTCTGATTTTTTTAAATTAATTCATCCATTTTATAACTCAATAGTTATCCCATCCCTTGTATCCTCCCATCCTTCCCTCCGTCCTGCTTTCCCCCTACTCCCCTCCCCTATGACTGTGACTGAGGGGGACCTCCTCTCCGTCTATATGCTCATAAGGTATCAAGTCTCTTTTTGGTAGCCTGCTATCCTTCCTCTGAATGCCACCAGGCCTCCCCATTTGGGGATGTGGTCAAATATGGGGACCCAGGGTTTGTATGAAAGTCAGATCCCACTTTCCACTCAGCTGTGGAGAATGTCCTGACCATTGGCTAGATCTGGGTAGGGGTTTGATGTTTATTGCACATATTGTCCTTGGCTGGTGTCATAATTTAAGCAGGACCCCTGGGCCCAGATCTTCCCATCATAATGTTCTTCTTGTAGGTTTCTAGGACACTCTGGATCCTTCTATTTCCCCATTCTCCCATGCTTCTCTCACCTAGAGTCCCAATAGGAAGTCTTCCCCTCTGTCCCACTTTCCTGATAAGTGAACACTTTCATGGGACATGCCCCTTGGGCTAGTGTCCAGATGTGAATATATACCATTTGACTCTTTCTGCTTCTGAGTTAACTCACTCATTATGATCATTTCTAGTTCAATCCATTTATCCACAAATTTCAGAAATTCCTTGTTTTTAATAGCTGAGTAGTATTCCATAGTGTAAATGTACCACAATTTCTTTATCCATTCTTCTACTGAGGGACACTTAGGCTGTTTCTATGCTCTGGCTATTATGAATAAGGCCGCTATGAACATGGTTGAACATATGTCCCTGTTGTGTGCTGGAGCTTCTTCTGGGTATATTCCAAGGAGTGGAATAGCTGGGTCTTGAGGAAGCCCTATTCCCATTTTTCTGAGATAGCACCAGATAGATTTCCAAAGTGGTTGTACTAGTTTGCATTCCCACCAGCAATGAAGGAGTGTTCCTCTTTCTCCACATCCTCACCAGCATGTGGTGTCAGTTGAGTTTTTGATCTTAGCCATTCTGATGGGTGTAAGATGGAATCTCAGAGTTGTTTTGATTTGCATTTCTCTGATGACTAAAGACGTTGAACATTTCTTTAAGTGTTTCTCAGCCATTCAATATTCCTCCGTTGCAAAGTTTCTGTTTAGCTCTGAGCCCCATTTCTCAATTGGGTTATTTGGCTTGGTGGTGTTTAACTTCTTGAGTTCTTTATATAGTTTGGGTATTAGACCTTTGTCAGACGCAGGGTTGATGAAGATCTTTTCCCAGTCTGTAGGCTGTCTCTTTGTTCTGTTGACAGTGTCTTCTGCTTTACAGAAGCTTCTCAGCCTCTTCAGGTCCTATTTTTTAATTGTTGGCCTTAAGGCCTGGGCTGTTGGTATTCTGTTCAGGAAGTTGTCTCCTGTGCCAATGTGTTCTAGGCTCTTCTCCACTTTTTCTTCTAACCGATTTAGTGTCTCTGGTTTTATGTTGCGATCTTTAATCCATTTGGATTTGAGTTTTGTGCATGGTGACAAATATGGATGTAATTGCATTTTTCTACATATAGACATCCAGTTAGACCAGCACCATTTGTTGAAGATGCTATCGTTTTTCCATTGAATAGATTTGGCTTCTTTTTCAAAGATCAGGCAACTATATATTTGTGGATTCGTATCTGGGTCTTCAGTTCAATTCCATTGATCAACTAGCCTATTGCTGTGCCAGTACCATGCTGTTTTAATCACTATTGCTCTATAGTACAGCTTGAGATCAGGTTTGAAGATTCCTCTTGAGGATTTCTTATTGTAAACGATTGTTTTAGCTATTCTGGGCTTTTTGTCTTTCCATATAAAGTTGAGAATTGACCTTTTAATGTCTTTTAAATTTTTGTGAAGGTATTTTGATAAGGATTGCATTGAATCTGCAAATTGCTTTTGGTAAAATGGCCATTTTTACTATGTTGATTCTCCCGATCCACGAACAATGGAGATCCCTCCATCTTTTCAAGTCACCTTCAATCTCTTTCTTCAGGGACTTAAAGTTTCTTTCAAACAAGTCCTCTACTTGCTTGGTTAGAGCAACCACCTGGCTTTTTAAAGACAAGGTCTCTCACTTAAGTCCGGAGTTCAGCTGTTGGTTGGACTGACGGACCAGTGAGTTCCGGGCATCTGCTTGTCTCCACTTCCACCATCCACCCCCGGCTCTACAGTTACAGACACTGGCCACCAGGACAGATTTTACTAGAGTCTAGGACTTACATCCCCATGCCTACGAGCAGGTGTTTACCAACTGAACCATCTCCCCGGTCTCCCATGTCTGTGCTTTTAAATATTTTCTTCCACCAACTTTATTAGTTTACTACCTAATGTTTGCAATAACATTTAGTATATATTTAAGATCCTGAAGGACATTTAAAGTATAGATAATGGTAGACTATTCACCTACTGAATAAAAAGCTTATGGGCATGTACTTTTAAAATAAAGTGCTATGCTTAATATTTTATCTCCTTCCAAGCAAAGTTTAAATTGATAACAAATACCTGGAATATTAATCCAACACAAATTTAGGAGCCTGAGCATCTGAGGGGTAAAGAAGATCAAGAGCGACAGGCAGGCAGGCTGACCTGTCAACGTACACCACGCCAGCCCCAGGCCTTCCCCTGCCAAACAGCCCTGTCACATCCCACTCATAGGGATGTCTCCCCTGAAATCCCTTCATGTTTTATTTCACCTTTAACGACACCATGAAATCTCCAGTTGTGACATTTCAGAGACCAGTAGTTCCAAGATATTAAAAGCATACCCATCACCACTCATTTTGGGTTGTTGGGACATGTGAGGTGATGGAGTTCAAGGCACACAATCTGCATTTGCATCTTAGAAGAGGACAAGGTTACTGCTGTGTGGAACTTGGAGTGCTGGAGATGCACAAGGCATGCTGGTCATGTTGGCATCGCGCTACTTCAGAAACACTTAATGTTGCTGAGGCACAACAAACAAGGAAACTCAAAAATCTTGACATTTCGTCATTAATTTCTCATAAAACTTGATCCTGCTGTGTCATTTATTAATACATCTGAATTCTTACCTAAAAGTCTGCTTCTCACGAAGGAAAATTAAACAAGCATTTATCAAGATACCTAATTTCTTTAAAAATTACAATTACTAGAGTCACCGCTAAAATAATACCACCTTCTCTATTGTGACTTTTTTTTTCTTATATACATTTTTTATTTAACATTCCAGAATCTGATATTAACAAATAGATCATGATCCTGAGTGATATGTCCTTATCTGAAACTTTATTTAGAATCTGTTATAACATCTTTGTTATTTTTATTTACATTTATAAATACATGTATTTTTCCAGTTTCCAAAAATGTAAAATGTAAAAATCATGTAGCTTCTCCAAGTGAGGCTCCACATCCAGGAGTAGACAGCCAACACAAACTGGACTCCATAGGAAAGGAGAGAGAGACAGAAAGCAGAAAGAGACAGAGACAGACAGAGAGACAGAGAGAGAGAGAGAGAACGAGAGAGAGAACATGCAGCAGTACGCGTAGAGACTTGGATCTGAGATGAGTTTTAAGGGAAGAATGCATATGATCAAAATGTACTATAAGAAATTCTCAAAGAATAAATAAAAATATAAAATCATGGTGTGTGGTATCATGTTCATGGAAATAGACTTTTATTTATACATTACTTCCTTTATGATGCTGTACATTTCTGAAATTATATTTCCTTTTCACATTTCAACCTAAAGGTAAAAATCAAGCAAGTCCAGTGATAATAACAGAACAGCCACTGCTTGAGTGTCTGCCCTGCTCAAGCTCCTCAAGTCACTAGGATAAATATTTCTAGTCATAATGGTATCCTAAATTAATCTAGGCCAATTTACACTTTGTCCAAAAGCAAGCCACAGCATGGAATCGCTCCAAGTAAACAAGAGCCTGGACTAAAAAAGTAATTAGATCAATTTACATCTTACTTTGCAATATCTAAGAAATAGTCATGAGCTACAAAAAAAAAATGCCTACAATTTACTGAAGATTTAAGAAGGAGATAGCATGGTGCTATAAACATGTAAATATTCTTAAGTGATTTCTCTGATTGATCTATGGTGAATTGATGCTAGGAAGACAAGAAAAAAGGGTGAGAATAGAGTAACCTAAAAAAAGAAAGACACTGTGCCAAGGATGTTAGTGATTCAGACAGAGAGATATATTGAATGGCCATGTACAAATGTGATTTTTTTTCTTAATCATTACCTATGAGGGACACATATATAGACAAAGGAAGAGGAGGAGGAGGAGGGGGAGGAAAATGAGAAGAAGAAAAAGAAGGAGGAGGAGGAGGGAAAAAGGAAGGAAGGAAGAAAGAGATAAAAGAAAAACTGTAGCTATCTTAAAATTGCCAGTTGAGTCATCTATTTGTCTTCAAAACAGACGTCCATAGTTGAGTCTGGAGTTCTAGAACATACAGGAGCAACTGAGCCTGGAAAGGACGCTTGGGAAACATCCACCCTCAGTTTGTACTCAATGACAGTAGGTCTAGTGCAGTCAGCTAGTAAGTGACAAGATGAGGAACAGAGAAGTCAGAGGGGGCCAACTGAGAAGCAGCAGCCAAGAGACTAAAAAGAAAGCTCGGGTGTCATGATGTTCCCCAAACAGGCGCAGAGAAGCAGCACTGAGAGACTGAATTAAATAAAACAAGTAGCTAACAGCAGTTTGGGCCAGTCAGGGCTCTGAGGTGTCCATGAGGAGGGTAGTTTCAATGGAGAGATGAGAAGAAAATACTGATTTATTTATTTTTTTTAAGTTTTTCATTTAAATAATTTATTCACATTGTTATCCCCTCACTTGTATCTTTTCGTTCCCCCTTCCTCCCTCTTTCATTTTATTTCCCTCCTTTACACCTATGACGAAGGGGACCTGCTCCCCACCATATGCTTACCCTCTTCTGAGTGCCACCAGGCCTGCCTACCAAGGGGAAGTGGTCAAATACGGGGCACCAGAGTTCATGTCAGAGTCAGTTCCCACTCTCCACATAATTGTGGAGACCTTACTGTCTATTGGCTAGATCTGAATAGGGGGTCTAGGTTTACTGCATGCATTGTCCTTGGTTGGTACAGTAGTCTGAACAGATCCCTCTGGGTCCAGATCCACTAGCTTTTATGGTCTGCTTGTAGTGTTGCAGGACCCTCTGGATCCTTCCGTTTCCCCATTCTCCCCATACCTCTCTCAACTGGAGTCCCAGTAGGAAGAACCAGCACCTATCCCAATTCCCCACTAAATGAAGACCCTCAGAGGCCACTCCTTTCGGGCTAGTGTCCACTTATAAGTAAGTATATACCATGTGTATCTTTCTGGGTCTGGGTTAACTCACTCAAGATGATCGTTTCTAGTTCCATCTGCCTGCAATTTTCAGGATTTCCTTGTGGGGAAGAACCTTGAACTCATTGGCACAAGAGACAACTTCCTGAACAGAATACCAACAACCCAGGCTCTAAGGTCAACAATTAATAAATAGGACCTCATGAGGCTGAGAAGCTTCTGTAAGACAGAAAATACTGTCAACAGAACAAAGTGACAGCCTACAGACTGGGAAAACATTTTCACCAACCCTACATCTGACAAAGGTCTAATATCCAAAAATATATAAAGAGCTCAAGAAAATAAACACCACCAAACCAAATAACCCAATTAAGAAATGGGTCTCAGAACCAAACAGAGAATTCTCAACAGAGGAATATCGAATGGCTGAGAAACACTTAAAGAAATGTTCAATGTCCTTAGTCATCAGAGAAATGCAAATGAAAACGACACTGAGATTCCATCTTACACCTATCAAAATGGCTAAAATCAAAACCTCAAGTGACAGCACATGCTGGTGAAGATGTGGAGAAAAGGGAAACTCCTTCATTGCTGGTGGGAGTGCAAACTGGTACAACCACTTTGGGACTCTATCTGGCACTTTCTCAGAAAACTGGGAATAGAGGTTCCTCAGGACCAAGCTTTCTACTCCTTGAAAAATACCCAAAAAATGCTCCACCATAGATCAAGGACATTTGCTCAACTATGTTCATAGCAGCCTTATTCATAATAGACAGAATCTAGACACAACCTATTTGCCTCTCAATTGAAGAATGGATTAAGAAACTGGTACATTTACATTATGGAATACTACTCAGCTATGAAAATACTGATTTTTAAAGTACCTTTTCAAAAGACTGAGAGGAAAGAAATGACCCTAACTATGAGAAAAATTTTCCAAGGAATTTTGACATTAAAAGGAACCAGAAGAGGGGAGGTGGCAGGAAGGACAGCTAGAGTCAAGAAAGTGTGGCTCCTTCAAAGAAAAGAAATCATTACACCACGTCTGAAAGCTGTGGGAATTATCTGAATTGTGAGGGACAGAGAGGTGACCATTAATTTGTCTGTAGCTTTTCACCCAGGGGTGATAACTCCCTACCTTCCCATAGCTCTATTCCTTGCCCTGTAACCGTGCAGTGCCTCCTCTAAAACGGAGAGGTCACCTTCCTGTCTCTCATTTACGGCTAAGTCAGATGGTTCCCTTAGCCAATGAGACAAGAACAAGCCAAGGCTGGGGGTGTGCTTCGTGCAGCTGGGTCGTTTCCTGCACATTCGTCCATGAGCATGCTAGAACACATTCTGAGTTGCACACTGGTCCTGCACAAGACATCTAAAGCCAACAAGCCTTGAATCAAGCCTTCTGCCAAGGCTGTTCTCCATCGACATAGTATGGCCGAAGCCAATGGTCAAATGTGCAAAGAAAAGAGAATTGCCACTGTTATTATAATAGGGTTTGCAAGCAGGTTGTAATCAGCATCATTTTCATGAAAGCTGATTAGCCATGGTACAGTCTATGAAGACCTACAAAGTTCTAGACTCTGAGCCAAGCCTGGTCAGTACCAACAAAAGCCTAAGCACCTACATTTTAGAATGAAAAAAAAAAAAAAAACCAAACACACTTCCATCATTCTATCAGAGTGAAAAGATTCTTCAGAATTTATGTAACACTTTGTCATGAAAAAAAAAAAGAAAGGAAATTATGAACTATAGAAGAGGGCCTGCAGGATTCCATGATTATTTTCTTTCTTTTCAAAGATATTTGGTGTGTTTTCCTGTAGTTACCATAAAGAACGGGTAGATTTAGGAAAATGGAGTTTCCCTTCTTACTTCAGGAACGGTAGTTTGAATAAAATGTGTAAAACTGCAGAAGGGAGATACAAGAACAAGAAGCCAACTCAGTGAGCACTAGAAGGGGAGGACAGCAAGCCAGAAGCAAGAAAAGGTGTGCTGAGGAAGACATCTCCAAGAACTGAGCAGTTTTCTGTCCTCTCAGTGAGGGGAGACAAAGAGCTCATCTTCATGCAGTGCATCTGTGTCTATGAGCTTGGCGCCACACCACAAGAGAACAACGAACTCATTTACTCACGTTGCCCCCCCTTAGCTTTCCAGCGTAAGCATTGCATTTAGTCAGGAATCCTAACAATTTTGCTTAATACCTTTTCTGTACCAGGCAGTGAGTTACAGTATGTGGTTAACAAATAAACAGGAGGCAGCTGAGTATGAGTAACAAATAATTCTTGTTGGTGGGAAATTTATGACTTACAAATCAACTTTCAGACTATAACCTACTTAAATCGGAAGCTGTGGTGCTGTACAGCAAATAGCTCGGAGACTAAACGTGGATGCTTTTTTGGCTAATTTTTTAAAAGGAAACTTCAATGAGATTGCTGCTCAGAACAAGAGGATGAAAATTATAGTATGTATGATTGATAACTCTGTCAAGAATGGTTTCATTCCAACCAGCTGGTATTGTAACAGAGATAGCCAATAGCTTTTATGAGCATTTAGATGGAAAAAAAATTCATTTACTGCCTGCTTTTTGGCCACCTGATGACAATCAAGGCAAACACGTGCATTGTGCAGCTCCATCTTCAATTAAACACTCTCTATATGAAGAAACGGTTTCCGAATTACCTCCAACACATTTCAGATTTCAAAAAGGATAATTTGCACTGTGGAATCGGGACTGTTGCACTGGAGAGCCATATATAGAAAGTCGGCAAAGATTTCCACGTGTCTAGCCATTTGCTGGATGCAAGGATTCCGCTAGGGCCGGCGCGAGGGACTTTACAGTCATGCCCACAAATCCTGTCCAAGTATAGAACCTATCTTATTAGATCAAAGCGTGAATTAATTGACTCTTTCCACATAACAGGATCTATTTCAGAGCCTGAACACCAGTTTAGGTGAAAATGAGAGAGACTAGCAGAATAAGGAGTGAAGGTCTGCACAGCAGCTGTAGTGTTCATTCCAGCTGAAAATGGGCAAATTAAAGATGAGACGGCCTGACTCTGTTTTGATCCTGATAATGGTGAGGATGTTGTGAGAGAGCCTGAGAAACAATAAATGAGTTTGAGAGAAAAAAATGTTTCTCATTTAAACATTTAAAAGCAAGAAGTAGAAGTGAGTTGTCAGGATGTTGTCAGAAAGATTTTAGAAATCAGGTGTGATTTTTAAAAAAATAACGCAGATCACTTGCCACTAAAATATTACTGAAATTGACATATCTTTAACTGTCCCTATTTATCACTATATATATATATTCCCCATATGGACAGTAATGCCGAGTGAATGGCCCCACTCTGGTAATCATATCAATTTATCTAGCTTGTATTTAAATAATAAATGCTGTATCTTTGGTGTATACATAAAACTGCCATGCAAATAGGCATGCAAAGTAAGTTCCCTTGTTCTTTGTAGCAGATATTAGTGAACAACAAAGCCTACTTAAATCTTTTTGCTTTGTTTTGTTTTTGTTTTGTTTGGGTTTTGTTGTTGTTGTTTCTGAAGACAGGGTTTCTCTATGTGTAGCCTTGGCTGTCCTAGAACTCACTCTATAGACCAGGCTAGCCTTGAACTCACAGAGATCTGTCTGGCTCTGCCTCCCAAGTGCTGGGATTAAAGGCGTGTGCCTGGCTGCCTATTTTAATCATAACTGTCATTAATATAGTGGTAATTGTGACATGTCGACATTATACTATGATTTATGGACACCTTGTTTGTTAACTTCTTTTAAATAAAAAATATAAACTTGTGACTTAAAGCTGGTTTTGACTTTTTTATTAAAACATATAAAAATGATAATATGAGCTTCAACAAAAATTTAGGTATCAATGTAGAGCTAGCTGAAATTTGGGTAACTTTTCACTTCACTTGCAAATAGATACCCTCAAATGTAAAAAGATACTACCTCTCAACTTCATCAGAGCTAGTTTTCATACATAAAAGTGAATATGTCTTCCTAAATCACCTGACACAGATGTAATGAACATTTGATACATAATCTACTTGAATTGAGAAAAGACAAGTGTTGGCTTTTTTGTCTCCATTAAGGTTTTTTAAACTTACATTTAAAAAAGGTAGATTTATCAAGGTATGCAGAAAATAAATGAATAGAATACAACTTATAATATTAAGTGTACCATTATTCAGCCAGCCACAGTTCAAGAGCTAGTATTTATTCCAATCAACAAATCTGGTGTGAGGCTTACCATTCACTTCCAAATAATAACTGGTGAAATTTAAAACTGTTTCTTGGCCTCATAAGCAGTATTCCAGCAGTTGAGTCACACCTGACTCTTGGGTCTTTCGATCCTAATTGCTACTGTTTTCAAGACCAGTTGTGGGCCTAAACCAAGTTGACACCTTTATCAACATGAGCGGGAGAAATGGTAGTTTGAACACATGATCTGAACAGGCCATTTGAAAACACATATTTTGTACATCAGATTAAAGCTTAACATCCAAGTATAATGACAGAGGTGATGTCAATGTTCTTAATGAAAATTGGATTTAATAAGCAGGCAGGAAAAGAAGATGGGTAGTAGCAATTTATGATTGAGATATCAATTTCATACAAGGTAAAATATTCTGTCTATTCGATGGAAGGCACATTTGAGATGTTGGTTAATGAGTGGTCATTGTTGATTCTGAGCAGAAACAGAACCACACATAAATCAAACAGACAGCCTCACTTCCCACCATGATGGCAGACACAGCAGAAAGAGGGATGTGTGCATGTGGATGTTTATGCACATGTGCGTGTTCATGTGTGCCTATGTATATCTGTGTATCTGTGGATGTGTCTGTCTGACTGTGTGCCTGTAAGCATGTATGTATGTATGTATGTATGTATGTGTTCTCCCATGAAATTGCTTCCGTTTCAGTTTCCTTTGAATTCAGGTGATATTCTGGTCTTAAATCCCTCTCAGAGGCAACAAGCTCTGCAAAGAATAAGCAGAGTTTTGAAGGAAAAGTGATCGCCTATACTGAGTGCTAACAGTCTGGCTCATAATCACAGCTTGTTCTGCGGCACAGCAAGAATCATTACTGCCCTGCTTTGTTCTCTTATGATAAAAAAAAATGCAATAAGGTATTCCTCCCAGCTGTCCATTATTTCCTCTTTTGTGGAGGTCACAAAAATTTCTGTAAATTAAAAGAGTCGGTCTGCTTTGTGCTATTAGAAAATGTATAATGATATATTCACCAAGGCCAAAATACACATGAGATAAAGCTTCCTCAATGAAATCCCTTTAGAGTCTGGAGTCGCCTGTATTTGTTATTCTAACAGTAGCTGGAGGGACAGCTGCATTAATTATTGAACTGAAGGAAGATGAATACATTCTTCATATGTGTTCAAAAGCACCCAGGGAGCAAAGTCACAATCGAGAATCCCTCTGGAGCATGGGCACCTGCTTCCCACGCTGCTTTTGCTGTCCTTGAAGAAGCACCCAATGCTAATAAAGACTCTCTTTTCTAACCAGCAACTTGACTTGAAAGAGAATAGAAAAGCCACACACCGCCCGGCGCTCTGCTGAGGCAGTTATCCACCACCAACTATCCACACAGACTACCTTTGTGCTCACCATAGTTGTAGTCACAGAAAAACCCAGCTCCTTGCCCAAGACATCACAGAAAATCCTCTTTTGTTCTCTCCCCAGTAAACCAGCACTGATGCAGAGTTTCTCCTTGTCTCGTTGTGAAAAGCTCTGAAGATGATGAGTTCAGAAATAAAGAGGATATTGCTGCCAAGAGGAGAACTTCTGAGCACAGCTTAAATCCTCCTTCCTGGAAAAGAGAGGGACTTAAAGAATTTGGATGAGAGAAGGCAAAATTCCACTAGCCGCGTAATCATTCAAGGAGGGAGGAAATGGGCTCACACTTTAAATGGCGTGACTTAGAATTTCATGACACAATACTTAGGAAAATTGGAAAGCTTATCAACAAAGTAATCGAGTGTGCTTTATCTTAAGTGGGGAGCTTTTGAGGTAGAATAAGAGGGAATCAGATTTCAAGGGCTATTCCACTGTTACCACTTTGTGCTCTTTTTCTTCATTGATTTTTATCTCACATAGATTCCATTCATGTTTCAAATTAAATTATCTTAATACGCTCTGCCTCCTTGACTCAAATGCATTTTATTTCTGAATCACCACAGACAATAGTCTCTGCACCGTAGCCCCTAATGTTTGCATGTGATACCCACCAGGAGTTATAAAGTAGCAGGCCACCACTTGCTACATAATGAGGGAGGTCACCTTCACCGCCCTCACTTTCCCATTCTCTCTCCCTCCTGGCTTCTCTCTCCAACTATTTCTAATACTCTGAATGTCTGTTTTCTTTGTCTTCACCTTGATTTAGTGAACAGTATAAAATACTGGTGGCCATTTCAGATAATGTTGCCAAAAAATGTGCTGAAGAGAACAGTATACATATATATCCTTGCCATACTAGTGGGAGTTAATTAGAGGTGGGGGAGGGAAGGCTTCCACAGTCAAATAGATTTCAAGATACGTGTGGAAAATATTATTTTAGTCATTTGAGCCCTAAATATAGTTAATATGCAGGATGACTCGATAGGAGAAACCTATAACAGCTAAAAATGACTCCGACTGATTTGCTCCCCGAGCTTACTCCACCACATTTAAGTAGCAGCTTAGGACTTCGTGTTGGAAGCCAGTCTGGAGCTGTGTATTCTGATGCTAATCTCTGGCTCCCAAGATCTAGTTGCTGCCCAGATGAGCACCTTGCCTGAGAAATTATTCTTGTTTGACCAATAAAAACTCAATACCTGGACAGGGCAGAAGGAAGGGGTGGAGCGAAAGTTTGTGGGCTTGTGGGACAGAAAGGATCTTGGGAAGGAGGAGGAGACAGATGTCAACTGAGGGAAGAAACAGCATTGCCACGGGATAGACGAGAGCTGCTTGGGTCCAGAGGAGGAACTCTGAAGTTCCACATGGGAAAAAAATGATCCTGATGAAAACCTCAGCAAGTATCTTGGGATTATGGATGGGAAGTAGCCCAGATAGAAATTGTTAGAACAGATAGATGAAAGATGTTGGGAGGTACTTTAGGGGGTTAATGTCTGCCCAGTCCTAGGTAAAATAAGCTTATTCTATAAAATACAGCAGGTGTCTGTATTTTTTTATTATGATAGTGGTTTAAATATCACCACCATAATAATTATAAGCCTTGTAATAAACATTTATTAGGCCATACCATTAAATTAACGGCAACAACTTCGGGTTCAATAAAAGACATCCAGAGAGATTCCATGGAAGAGGGAAATACGTTAAATGTTCTTTCCCTTTGAGGTTTGTCCAACTCCTCCAAGCACTAAGGCTAGCACTGTGACCATGCACCCAGAAGGCCCTAACTCAAGCTCCTGGCTTCATTCCATTCAGGTGAATGTTAGGTTGGCCTGGAGAAAGTGAATAAAGCCAAGCATGGTGGCTCAGGCAAGGCAGAAGCAAGTGGACTGCCATGTGTTAAAGCTAGCCTAAGCAACATAGTGAGTTCTAGGCCTTACTGAGCTACCGTTTTAGGTCTTTTCTTTTTTAAGACTAAAGTAAGAATAAAAATGGACTACATTTGGATCCAAAGTACAACTGTACTGAGTAGAATATGGTCTAGAATAAACAGACAGACGTGGTAGATTTTAATTTTAGATGCATTGTTTGCACTTTGCTCTGAACACACCTCAGTGCTATCTCTCTATATTAAAAATTAATTTTATTCAATATAATTTAATGAATTCAAGAATCATTTGTTTAATAGCTCCCATATGCCAAGAATTATGCAAGAAACTCAATAAATATTGATGATATTATTAAGTATGATAATGCTATTTAATGATCTAAACTATTTTACAGGTTCAGTATAAACATTTTATTAAAACCAAACCAAACCAGACTTTGCTAATCCAGTACCTAAGACCAATGGACTGTGGACAGAAGGATTGAAATGTGAATTTTATTTCTCATTTGGTTTATTCTTATTAAAGATCCAACTTTTTTTCTTAGGTACTTATTTTATTATTTGCATATATTTGAGCTTTAAAATAATCATTATATATACTTTTCCTTAGCTAATGATAAAAATGTCCATCAAAAATTAATTGATCCTGACTCTCATAGAAGACAACCCCCTCCAAGTATTTCACAATTTAAAGTATCTTGGCTGTTTCAGACTACAAAAAACTCCTCCATCCTGTAGAAAACATGTAAAGTATAAACAAAATGTTTCTAAAATATTTTACTATAAACCTAGTCAAGATGGACAGTGCCTAGTATCATTAGTAAGTTATCATTTGTGCATATAAATTAGATATGGAAGTTGAGACAGACACCAGCTGGGCTTAATTCCTGAAAGGTGCCAACAACCTTTCCATTTGCATGCATGATGCTTTGCTAAATAACCACAACAACGACAACAGCAACAACAAAAAAATCCTTGGGTGCAAGTGAAATAAAGCAAGGGATTCATGCAGAAAACCCCAACAGTAATAAGTTGAAATACATGAATAAGACACACAGTAGGTGCCTTACACTTCAGGCAGTTATTACCATATAGGTTGCTCTTAAACCCAAATAAAAAACATTGCCAAGGAAGTACAGAATCTCTGTAAAGAATGATATGAAAAGATCAAATCATCTGAAAGATTTTGGATACTTCTATTGCCAACTACACCAAATAGTTCCAGGGGTCTTGTCTGTCAATACTGTGACAAAGGACTTGGTAAATTAACTGTTACTAAATTTCAGCTGTATTCTATTCATCCAATTGTATCTATAAGATACTCTAATAAGTTATGCATATGCTAGTTATGTGTACGGTGAGCATTCACAAGGGAAGCACTACGGTGATAAACATGTTTGATTCAATTTTGATAACCAGAAAGTGTCACCTCAGTCACTACTGTTTTGAAGCAAAAAGGTATATTTCATCTACAGAACCCCGTATTTCTTAAACATTATCATTAATCCTCAGAGTAGACCTGTCACTGTAGGGTGGTCTGGGGCTGGGTGCTCTTCTCCTAACAGAGAAAAAAGTCTCAGACACAAGAGCCAGAATCAGAGACTTACATCTCAGAAAATCCTAAAATTCTAGCAGAAGCTATAAAAATTTTAAACACACTGGAGCCTTTTAAGTCAAAGAAATCCCAAGGTACACCTGAATTTAGTTTCAAGAGGAAAGCAACTGTGCCCCTGAGAGAGATGTAATATAAATTCTCAGACATGAGATTTTGCTATCCTATTAAATAAAACCAAGAAACATTGGTTACAGTTGTCACAACACATGTCAGAAAGTAAAAATCAGTGTGGGGCATGTTGTAAATCTATTCTTAAGTATGGGTTTTAATTTTGAATGTTTTCATTCACCAGTCCTTTAATTTTAGATGTTTTATTGCCATTAGGCATAAGCCCACAAGAAGATTGTCCGGACTGTGGAAGGATACCTTGTAGGACAATCACAATGTGAGAAGCAAGAAAATGTAGGTCAACATGTCTCCTGATGGCTCAAAGGCAACTGGTTTGGGGAAGAAATGCTTCTAAGGTTGAGTTAATAATAGTTGCATTTTCTCTTTAACCACAGATGAAGAGGAAGACACTACGTGATACAACTGCAATACAGAGACAGAAAGGGAAAAACTTGTGCTTTCAAAGAGCTCATAATGAGGACATTCTGGTTTCATACTGTAATCTACAACACAACAGTTTTAAGCATTTATATGTTTGATGGTTTTATTTCCCAGTATAACACATAGTCATATTTTGTGATGATGTATCTTTTTAGATTAATTTTATTTATTTAAAATTATGTGTAGATGTTTAGCTAAAGCAATAAGACAACTGAAGGAGATCAAGGGGACACATATTAGAAAAGAAGAGGTCAAAGTATCGCTATTCATAGATGATATAATAGTATACATAAGTGAACACCAAAGTTCTACTAGGGAACTGCTAAAGCTGATAAACACTTACAGCAAAGTGGCTGAATTAAGAAACTAATTTTTAAAATTGTCCTTTATATAAACAAAAAATGGGCTGAGAAAGACATTAGGGAAACAACACCCTCCACAATAGTCACAAATAATATAAAATATGGTATACCTCTAACCAAGCATAGGAAAGACCTGTATGACAAGAGCTTCAAGTATTTGAAGAAAGAAATTGAAGAAGACATCAGAAGATGGAATGATCTCCCATGCTCAGGGACCAAAATCAATGTGATTCAATACAATTCCCATCAAAATTTCAACACAATCCTTTACAGATTTTGGAAGAACAAACCTTAAAAAAAGATTACCCAAAGCAACCCTTTGCAATAAAAGAACTTCTGAAGTAATCTCTATGTCTGACTTCAAGCTGAACTACATAGCTATAGCACTTAGTACTATATGAGAGCTAAACCACATGGTATTGACATAAAAACAGCCAGGTTGGTCAATGGAATCAATTTGAAAACCCAGAAGTAAACTCACACAACTATGGAGACTTGATTTTTTGACAAAGAAGCCAAAACAAGACAACAGAAAAAAGATACCATCTTCAAAAAATGGTATTAGACTTAGTGGATGTCTTCCTGTAGATGAATGCAAAAAGACTCCTATCTATCACCACACATAAAACTCAAGTCTATGTGGATCAAAACCTCAATGTAAAACAAGGTAATAGAAGAGAACATGAAGAATGGTGGCCTTAAATGTATTGGCACAGGAGACAAGATCCTAAACAGAACACCAACAGCTCGAGCACTAAGATCAACAATTAATAAACAGGACCTCATGAAACTGAAAAGCTTCTGTAAGGCAAAGGACACTGTCAAGAAGACAAAATGGCAGCCTACACAATGGGAAATGACCTTCATCAACCCTACATCCATCAAAGGTCTAATATTAAAAATATATAAAGAACACAAGAAACTATACAACAATAAGCCAAATAACCCAACTAAAATGTGGAGTACAATCTTTTTTTTTTCAGCTTTCTTTTTTTTTCCCCCAAGATATATATTATTTTGTTAATTTGTTCTTGTTACATCTCAATGGTTATCCCATCCTTTGTCTCCTCCCATTCTTCCCTCCCTCCCATTTTCCCCTTATTCCCCTCCCCTATGACTGTTCCTGAGGGGGATTTCCTCCCCCTGTATATGCTCATAAGGTATCAAGTCTCTTCTTGGTAACCTGCTGTCCTTCCTCTGAGTGCCACCAGGTCTCCCCCTCCAGGGGACATGGTCAAAGGTAAGGCACCAGAGTACGTGAGAAAGTCATATCCCACTCTTCACTCTACTGTGAAGAATGTTCTGACCATTGGCTAGATCTGGGTAGGGGTTTAAAGTTTACAGCCTGTACAATCTTTATCCTTGCACATCTTGTAGGCATGGTAAGTTTTGGATCAAAGTTTTTGTGGGTGGGTTGGTGTTCTCCTCCCTCCAATAGAAATCTTGTCTAGTTAAAGGGTGTCCCCTTCAGTCTCCATGGCTCCTGATACTAGGAGTCTAAGCTAAAGTCCTCCTCACATCCTCCCAGAGGCCTATTCTGACTTAGGTCTCCAGCTTATCGCAGAGATGGCCCCACCCACAGTTTCTCTTTGCTCTGTAGGCCTTCTGTTCTCCTGACCCCCCACTCCTCCCAAGTCTGATCTCCACCCTTATTTCTTTCTGAGTTCCCTCTCTACCTTGTCTCTCTCTTCAACCACTGTCTCTGTCTATTCTATTTCCCCTTCTGACTGAGATTTAAGCATCCTCCTTTAGGTCCTCTCATGAGTTATCTTCTTTGGGTCTGTGCATTGTGGTATGTTTATCCTGCACTATATGGCTGAAATCTGCTTATAAGTGAGTTCATACCATGTGTGTCTTTATGGGTCCTACCTCACTCAGGATGATCTTTTCTAGTTCCATCCATTTGCATGCAAATTTCATAATTTTCTTGTTTTTAATGGCTGGGTAGTACTCCATTGTGTAAATGTCCCACAGTTACTTTATCCATTCTTTAGTTTAGAGACATCTCACTATAACAAACAAATCTGCTATGAACATAGTTGAACAGACAGAGCAGAGCTTGAAGGAATGTCCAACCAAGGCCTGACCCAACCTAAGACCCACCCCATGGAAGAGAGCCAACTTCTGACACTATTAAGGATACTCTGCTATGCTTGCAGACAGGAGCCTATCAGAGTGTCCTCTGAGAGGTTCCATCCAGCAGTGGTTTGAAACAGGTGCTGAGACTCACAGCCCAACATTGGATGAAGCATAAAGAGTCTTGTGGAAAGTTGGGGGGAAGGATAAAAGGAACTATTGGTGACAAGAGCTTCACAAAAGGGACCAACAGAGCCAACTAACCAGGGTCCAGAGGGACCTGTGGAGTCTAAAGCACCAACCATGGACCAAACATGGACTGGATCTAGATCCTTTATATAGATGTAGCTGATGGGCAGCTCAGGCTTCATGTGGGTCCACTAGTAAGGGCAACAGAGACTGTCTCTGACGTGGACTCTGTTAACTGCTTTTTTACTGCTTCCCCTGATTGACTGCCTTTCCAGGCCACAGAGGAAGAGGATAAGCTTAGTCCTGATGTGACTTGATGATCTGGGGTGATGAGGGCTCCCCTTTTCTGAAGAATAAGGGAGGAAAATGAAGATAGAGGATGGAACTGAGAGGAGATGGAACTGAGAGGAGAAGAGGGAAGGGGCTGTGACTTGGATGTAAAGTGAATAAATAAATAGATAGATAGATAGATAGATAGATAGATAGATAGATATGATTACAACAAACATAGCCACTGCTTTACTCACATATTTATAAGATGTTGCCTTCAAATTCACTGGTAAGATTTTTGTGGTACTTTTTGCTATTATTAAAATGTATATGAAAATAAAATAATTTACTTTTTTCCATTGTAGAAAAATGGGGTACAGATCTAAACAGAGAATTCTTGACAGGAATCTCTAATGGCTGAAAGCACTTGAAGAAATGTTCAACATTCTTGTTAGCAAATCAAAATTACTCCAAGATTCCATTCTGACACCTGTCAGAATGACTAATATCAAACACTCAAGTAACACCACCTGGAGGAGGAGGAGGAGGTTTCTCCTCTCAGTTCCATGCTCCCAGAATAATGACTCATGAGACTCCAATATATTTACAAATACCTAGTCCATATAGCTAGCCTCTTTACTAACTATCTCATGAGTTAAAATAACCTTTACTCACTTATAATTGGATATTAGCATAACATGGATGTCCTTTGAGAGTCTTTACTCAGAGGGGGATCAGGACTGATGCTGGGACTCACTATTGGACTCCAGGTGAGAGTGGGGAGATAGAAGGACCCAAAGGGTCCAGGAATCCCACAAGAAAACCATCAAAGCTGGCGGATCTGGACCCAGGGGGACCTGTACACTCTGCTGTACCAAGGACAATACATGCAGTGAACCTAGACCCCCATTCCGATCTAGCCAATGGACAGCTCCTACTCCATGCTTGTCGAGAGAGCAGGGACTCCTGAAATGAACTCTGGTGCCCCCTATTTGACCACTTCTCCTTGGTGGGGAAGCCTGGTGGGCACACAGAGGAAGGGGAAGCCGACTATCCAGATGGGACTTGATAGGTTGTCATCATATGGTAAGAGAGGAGGTCCCTTTTCTCACTGGTCTAGGGAGAATAGGGCAAAAGAGGAAGGAAGGGGGATGGGAAGATACAAGTGAGGGGAAAATAATCTGGATGTAATCTGAATAAATTATTTAAAATAAAATAAAGTAACCCTTTATACAAATTTACATTCTGTCACATGGCTAGCTCTACCTGAGCTCAGACACCATGCATCTGCCCTCTTCACATCTCGCTGGCTGAACTCTCACAGCCTTCTGCCTGCTAGATGTCCCAACTATTCCTGCCTCAAGCATAGTCCACACATTTTTTTCAACTGGCAGGTTTTGCACCCATATGATATAAAAGAGACTCCTTCTACAACCACATGCTTGCAAAGATGTGGAGCAAGGGGAATAAATACCCCTCCATTGCCAGTGGAAGTGCAAACTTAGTACAACCACTTTGGAAATCAAGTTCATGGTTTCTCAGGAAAATCATGACTAGACCTACCTCAAGACCCAGCTATAGCACATACACAAAAGATGCTGCACCACACCACAAGGACACTTGCTCACTCGTGTTCATATCAGCTTTATTTGTAGTAGTCAGAAACTGGAAACAATCTAGGTATCCCTCAACTGAAGAATGGATAAAAAAATATGTGGTGCAATTACACAAGGGAATATTCCCAGCTATTAAAATTAATGACATAGCTGGGAGTGGTGGCACATGCCATTAGTCCCAGCTCTCAGGGAGACAGAGGGAGGCTGATGGATGTGAGTTCAAGGCCAGCCTGATCTACAAAGCAAGCCCAGGACATCCAAGGCTACACAAGGCTACAAACAAACAAATAAATAAAAATGATGACATCATGAAGTCTTTGGGGTGACTGGTGCATCTGTTTGCTCATTCAACTAGATTGAGAGGCCTAGACCATTAGCAAACCACACTCCTGGAATGTCTGGGAAGGTGGCATTTGGGTCAGCTGTCTGAAGGCAGGGACCCTTAACAAGAGCAAATGGCATCACTGAATAGGATTCTGGGTTCAGAGAAAGGAGGATGTGCACCTGTTGGAAGGACCCTGCTGTTTGAGGTTGCAGTCTTCCCAGTCCCCTAGATTGAGAACTCCCTCTCCCCAGCAGAGCCTCCTGTTCTCCGCCTGACCTCATGTGGAGAGTGTCTTTAGGCACAGATGCCCCTAACCACATTTGATATATGGTGTTTGGCACAGCTCCCTGCTAGCTCTCCCCCCTGAACCTGGGAGCCCTCTACCCACTCTCCAAAGCTACAGGATTATGTAGTATTTGTTCTCTCCAAATAAAATTGAACTATCTTCCTGAAGTGGTTCCCAGAATGTCATTCTCCATCATGCTAGTGGCCTTCTGAGCCCTGCACCTTGCCTTCTGCTCATCCTGCCTTTGTGGCCTGGTGACCAACTGCTGCCCAGGGAGAAGGAGACTCACATCCACCCACATGCACAAGCTTCGTTCTTCAGCAAGCACAATTTTTTGGTGCTCCATACCAGTGACACCAGAATCCAAGCAGCCATCATCAGCCACTCTTGTTCTGTCTTCCTGCTTTCCTTTCTCTAACTTGCCACTACCTATTGTACAACTCTGCAGCCTTCAAATGGCCATATGGAGTGACTCTTGATAATGATCATGTTAAGACTAATAATTCTTTTCTTATAAT
>NC_140499.1:19329117-19514117 GCF_964271855.1 Acomys minous | reverse complement strand
TTTTCTGTAAACCTTTACTGTTAACATGGTGTTTGTCATGAAAATTTGAGACTTCTAACACATTTCCTATTAATAATAGGTCAATTTCTTCATTTCCTTGTGCTAGTGGACCCAGCAAGCCTGTTCGAGACTGAATATGGATAGTATATGATGGGCAGTTTCTATTTATGGTTGCATATTGAGGATGTATAAATACCAAGGTTAATTATGAATTATCAGGAATAAATTCAGCAGTTTCTACATGCAAAAAAACCTATTTCTTCATACTGAGAATCAGTAATCATATTAAGAGATTCAGGAAAATCTAGCACCATCATAAGAATTACATACAACTCTGATTTTTGAACTGAAGTATGTGCTCTTTGAATGACTTTGATCATCTTGTCTGACGTATAGCCAGCCTGTCATTCCCAACTTACTTTTATCAGTATAGAATGTTGGTGCTTCCCTTTATAGAGACACATTTTCTTTATTTTAACATAATACTTTTTATTGATTATTTGGGGATGTCACATAGTATATCCTGATTACTCTCTTTTTCCAGTCCTCCTAGGTCTGTCTCCCTACCCATGTGACATCCCCCTACAAAATGGTAAAGAAAAAAAAATCAAAACAAAAAAACAAAGAACCAAGACTAATTTGTGCTGTTCATATTCACTGGAGCACGGTCAAACTCCTGGTGTCCAGTCCTTTTCCATCTGCACTCTCACTAGTAGCCATCTATTGTGGAGAGCTACCCTTTAGCATCCTTATCACAATTTTTGTCTAAGTTGCTACTTTTTAGGGTTGGGGTGGGAATGGGGCTTGTCACAGAAGCCTTTCATGTCTCTCTTTCTCAACTGTGAGTCCATGCAGTGTCCCCAGTCTGTGCTACTACATCACTGTTCATCATGAAGGAAGTCAGGACAGGAACTCAAACAGGGAAGGAACCCAGACATAGGAGCTGATGCACAGGCCATGGAGGAGTGCTGCTCACTGGCTTGCTCTTTATGTGTGGCTCAACCTGCTTTCTTACGGCACCCAGAACTACCAGCCGAGGGTTGGCACCACCCACTGGTCTGGGCCCTCTCCTGTCAATCACTGATTAAGAAAATTCCCCACAGGCTCTTGAATTCTGTTAGAAAAGCTGGCCTCTGTGTTGCTCGCCTTCTTCTCTGAGGTCTCCGCAAGACCCAGCTATTCCACTTCTTGGAATATACCCAGAAGATGCTCCAGCACGCAACAAGAAAATTTGCTCAACCACTTTCATAGCAGCCTTATTCATAATAGCCAGATCATGGAGACAGCCTAAGTGTCCCTCAATAGAAGAATGGATAAAGAAACTGTGGTACATTTACACTATGGAATACTACTCAGCTATTAAAAACAAGGAATTCCCAAAATTTGTGTACAAATGGATTGAGCTAGAAATGATCATAATGAGTGAGTTAACCCAGAAGCAGAAAGACTCAAATGGTATATACTCACTTATATCTGCATATTAGCCCAAGGGGCATGTCCCATGAAAGTCTTCACTAACCAGGAAACTGGGACAGAGGGGAGGACATCCTATTGGGACTCTAGATGAGAGAAGCATGGGAGAATGGCAAAGTTGAAGGATCCAGATGGTCCTAGAAGCCTACAAGAAGAAAATTATGATAGGAAGATTTGGGCCCAGAGGTCCCGCTCAAATTATGGCACCAGCCGAAGACAATACAGACCATAAATTTCAAACCCTTGCCCAGATCTAGCCAATGGAGAGGACATTCTTCACAGTTGAGTGGAGAGTGGGGTCTGACTTTCATATGTACTCTGGTGCTTCATATTTGACCATGTCCCCTGGATAGGGAGACCTGGTGGCACTCAGAGGAAGGATAGCAGGCTACCAAGAAGAGACTTGATACCCTATGAGCATATACGCGGGGGGGGGGGGGGAAGTCCCCCTCAGTCACAGTCATAGGGGAGGGGAGTAAGGGGAAAATGGGAGGGAGGGAGGAATGGGAGGATACAAGGGAGGGGATAACCATTGAGATGTAATATAAATAAATTAATAAAATAAAATTAAAAAAATTCCCCACAGGTTTGTCTACAGCCCATTCTTTTTTTTCCAAGAGTGTGGTTTTTTAAAAAAAATTTTAATTAATTTATTCAGATTACATCTAAATTGTTTCCCCTTCACTTGTATCCACCTGTTCCTCCCTCCCTCCTGCTTTCACCCTATTCCCCTCCCCTAGGTCTGTGATGGAGGGGGACCTCCTCCTCCCCCCATATGGTCATAGGCTATTCTTATGGAAACATTGTCTCAACTGAGGCTCTGTCTTCTCAGATGACCTTAGCTTGTGTCAAGCTGATATAAAACTATCTAGTAAAATAGACACAATTTTTTTGGATGGAGGTGGTGTGGGGGTGGTGTTGTAATTCACTTCACAGTGTGAGAGACAAATGTCAAATGCTTTTCTTGTTTATGGTTCCTAGATTTTTGAGAGGTGCATAAGATCGTGTATGTGTTATGTGTGACATGAGAGTGTGAGGGAAGTCCTGTGAGGGAGTGAAGGCGACTAATGAGATGAGGAGGGGAGAGGAAGCAGAGGCTGAGGGGAGGGACATGGTCAAAGCATATGATGTAGTACCATGAATATTTTCATGGCATCCAAGACTGTGCATAGCCAGTTGTATCTCAGCTTGTATCTATTCTGTAAAATTTCTGGATTTTAGAGTAATATTTTATTTCTGTTTTCACTATCCTTTTCTACTTACAAGGCTTCTAAATGGTTTACTTCTATTTATAAAAAAAATTCAAAATAGAAAAGCAACACCAAAATTAATTCTTTCAGGATAGAATGGAAATATAAATATTTTATGAAAATGGAGTAGACTCTTAAAATAGTACATTTTTATGTGATTTTTTAAAAAAAACTAATAACTTAAAAGAGAGGCTGTATTCATAACACAAAGACATGGATGGTCTGTACTAATCCAAGTGATCTAGAGGAGAAAGCAACAGAAACACAAAAACATGAGCTGCAGTTCCTCTGGGTAATTGGCAGCTTCCTGAGGTTTTACAGCAGTCTTCTGATAAAACCAAGTAAGAAGCGTCTGTCTGGAGATGAAATCTTCCCTCGGTTGCTAAGAGCTCTTACTGCTCTTGCTGAGGATCCCCGTTCAGTTCCTAGTGTCCTTGCCGGGGTGCTCACAACCACCTATAACTCCTCTTACAGAGGCTCTGACACACACACACACACACACACACACACACACACACACACACACACACACACACACACACACCATAGTAAAAAAAAAAAAAGCTACCTTGGCAGAGGCTGCTGCCTGGAAGAGCCCGCCAAGCCATCTTGGTACCCATAGCCACGCGGCTGCTGCTGGGGGCTGTGCTGATGTCTGTGTCCGTGGCGTTACCACTCAAGTCCACGCTGTTGTCTATAATCTATACTACCACGTTAGACCATGCTGAGTCCGAGGCATGTGCTGCCGCCACGGGGAGGAGTGTGCCGACGTCAGTGTGTCTGATTCCCCTGGGTTTGTGCTTTCATTTCAGACCGTTTCCTCAAGCTATAACTATGCAGATTATGAAACTAATCAATGATATTGGGGTGGGGCAGGCTTTCCTTCCATTGTCCACCATTTGATTTGTACCCCTTTGGAGAAACGTCTGCTCCTGCTCTTCGCCAGCTTTTGAAACTGGAGGGTTTGTTTGTTTTGTGCTTTTGTTTTCCTAGGCTGTCGGTGTTAGTTATAAAAGATGAGAGTCAATATCTTATGACATTTATAGTTTGCAAGTGTTTCTTTCCAGTTGCTGGGCCGCCCTTTCTACTCCTCGGCCTTTCAGTTGGACATGGTAGGTCAGCTTCACTTCTTATCCTCTGTGTGTCTCTTTTCTTCCTGGTTTTATAGTTTTGGGCCTTGCGCTTAAGTTTCTGTTTTGTTTTGGAGGCAGGGTCTCATCCTGTAACTCTGGCTGGCCTCACCTGCGTCATCTCCTGCCTCAGCCCCCTCAGTGCTGGGGTTCCAGGCACGGACCTCCATGCCTGGCTCCTCACTTCAATCTCTAGGCTGTTTGGGGTTGATTCTGTATGGCATAACATGAGACCCAATTTCTTTCTTTTGCTGGTGGCTACTAAGTTTACCAGGAGCATTTGTTGAGCGGTCGACCTTGTCTTCACTGTAGATTCTTGGCACCCTTGTCAGCGATAGGTCAATCTTGTGTCTGTACACTTATTTTGACTCTATTTTGTCCTCTGTGGCCGATTTATGCACACACCATACTGTTTTAAATTATCAAAATTATTTCCAATATAGTTTGAAATCAATGTCTGATATCTACAGCTTAGTTCTTCTCTTTTTCTTCATAAATGTATTTGGCTATTCTGTCTCTTTTGTGGTTGCATAAGAATTTTAGGATGTTTTAATATTTACATCTTTTTTTCAAGATTGAGGTTTCTCTTGTACTCCCAGCTGTCCTGGACTCACTTTGCAGGCCACTCTGGCCTCGAACTCACAGAGATCCACCAGCCTCTGCCTCTTGAGTGCTGGGATTAAAGGTGTGTGACACCACACCTGGCTAATATTTACATTAGTAGGGGGTGGGGGAAAGCACCTGCAGCTTTCTTCTTTCTTCAGCCCCCAGTCTCTTTTGGGGCCTGGCTTTTATGCCCATTGAGGAAGACCACATGCCCCCACACCAGGTAGTTGATAGCTGACAAAAATCATGTGGCCTCCATGAGGCAATTATCAGCTGTGGACAAAGTGGAGCAGCCCCCATATTCTACACCTGGGATTAAAATAAAAACATGTTTACATATGACCCCAAACTTCCACAACAAGATGCAGTCCACCTTGTTTGTTTAAGGCAAGGTCTCTCACTGAGTCTGGAAGTTGCAGATTTAAATAGACTGGCCAGGCAGCCGGCCCTCAGCATCCTGCTGTCTCTGTGATTTCGGGTGCATGCCACCACACCCCGCTTTGTAAATGAGTGCAGGGGATGCAAACTCATGTCTGCGTTCTTGTGTAGCAAGCACTGGACCAATTGAGCTATTGCTCAGCCCCCTCTGCCTGCTCCTGATGATAAAATAAAGGGTTTTTAGCAATCAGCTTAGCAGCCAACAGTTACAAGATTATGGTGCAGGCTTGAACTGGGTAAGCATCCCTCTTTAAGGGCGCCAGAAATGAAAATAAAAGAGTTTGTCACAATCTGGCTGGACTACGGGGAGAGTTTAGTTTTTGTTGATTCTCTGCTAATTCATTGAAACCATTAACATTTTTAGATCCTGTCACTCCATCCCACCTGGCCTCAAATCTAGAACTGTCATTACCCATCGGAGGTGGCCAAGGAAACCCGGTACCCGGTTCCCAGCAGGGAGTAACAAGAGCTGGCACATTCTCTCTCACCTTCTATTTCTGTAATAACAGAAGTCTCCCTGTCTTAAAATAGGCTGCAAAGAAAGCCGGCAAGCTGCAAACTATTAACCGCTGCCCCCAGGACTGCTAAGAAACCTCAGCAGGACAGAAAGAGGGCACTGGAAGTTTAAGGAAGTTCCTGCAGAGAAGAAAGAGAAAGCAAAACCAAAGCAGAGAAGCAGGGAGCAGTGGCTGGGGATTAAAGAGGCGAGGAGGAGGTGCTTTTTGTAAACTGGAGAAGGACTATCTGAAAGCCACGCCTCTACACTGCAGCCCTCTTCATTTTAAACATCTGTCTTCCTTTTGTGAATGAAAATTTGTAGGAAAAAAAGAAAAGCTGTGTCTGCAAACATTGATTGACTGGCTAAGTCTTCAATCATGCCGAGAGGTTGGAATGTTGCAAGTCCAAAGCCTAAAATTATAACTTATCTCGGGTGATCACTGACCTTCTAAGTAGTCATTTCTTCCCTCAGGTTAGTTGTGGACCTAACATCCTGACACACAGATACAAACCTGGGTGTACCAACTTAACAGAAACCCTAGTTAGTTTCCCCCATCACCCAAAGGGCTGAGAGAATCCTCACGCAGTATCTAAGGCCTAAATCAGAGTTGTTCATCCTGCGACGCCTTGATGTCCCCATGCAATGTATTTGAGCAGTGTCTTGATTTATGGCTTTCTTGTCCTAGTTACTATAAAAGGCTCACAGAATTGCTTCCTCATCGGAGCACTGTTATTAGGGACATCCAAATCTGTGTTCCCAGGCCACTGCCACTCATATTTTGCTCCAGAATAAGCTATGCCTTTTATTTCTTTGAGGTAAGAGCTGCTTTCCCGACCCCATCCCAAGGCTCACTCCTTTCTCACAGTGACTATAGAACTTGACAGTGTTCGTGTTTCAAGGTTGTGGAAAAAGACCACGCTGGGCTATCTCAACAGCCTGATCCTGCAGCGTGGAAACAGCTGGTTTTGTGTCTCAGAGTCCAGGACTCCCAAATGCTGCCTTTGCAGGATAGGTCTCGCCTGCAGGACTTACTGAGAGGGCTTGTTTTCGTGTGTTAATAGGGTTTTCTCCCCCTCCCCTCCTCTGCCCACTCTTCCTTCCTTAACTGTTCGACTTAAAGCCACTGTTCAATTAATTGGAAGGCGAAGGAAACGGAATTATGCCACCGAAGTAAATCCCCCTTTGACATAAAACTAATTTTGAATCAACGATAATTAAGAAGTATCAGGAGGACTAGAGAGATGGCTTAATGGATAAGTGCACCAGCTGCTCTTGCGGAGGACCTGAGTTTGATTCCCAGCAACCACGCGGGGCCTCACAACTGTCTATAACTCCAGGACCAGGGTGTCTGGTGCCCTCTTCTGGCCTCTTTAGGCATTGCATGCATATGGTGCACAGACAGCTGGATTGTTCCCACACAGTGGGAGCTCCAAGGGACTCCTACACATCATCACGCTGCATCGCTGTATCTGCCTCATCTCTTGCCTTCAATCTCCTGGAAGCTGAAATCCTTCTCTTCTTCCCCGTTATTTTTCCACACAGGTTTGTAGCTCTGTGCTGAAGATGCTGTGGACTGAATCCTAAGTCACTCTGCGGGTTGTTCTTGCGTGAAGTGATCTGCACGTGAATAACACCTTGCTTGTTTTTTTTTTTTTTCGTGTTAGTCCACCAATTATTTTAGGTCTCACTCCAGCTAGCAACTTGTAAAACCTGAGGAATAAAATACCTTCTCTCTGGTACAGAGGCCACTAGAGAGAGGTAGCCTCAGAGTCCTGAGTTTTCTACGCTAGGCAAACTCAATTCAGTTCAGTGCAAGTGATTAAGTTTCAGAGACGAAATATAGGTTTCACTGATCAGAGACAAAAACCTAACTTCACCTAGGGACTGTCCACTGTGATGGTCCAAAGGCCCCATGCCAGCCAACCAGATGCTTCCTTAACTGTGTTTGCAGTCTTTTTTTTTTTTTAACTTTAAAAAAATACATGTTTGGGTGTTTTGCCAGAATATATGTCCTTGCAGTGCCTGATGATGCCAGAAGAGGGCAGCACATCTCCTGCAATTGGAGTTTGAGATGCTTGTGAGCCTCCATGTAAGTGCTAGGAATTGTACCGGGGTCTCTGCAAGAGCAGGCAGTGCTCTTATTAATCACAGTGGCATCTCTCCAGTTCCTGGAGTTTTCATTTAAAAGCTTTGCCTCTTTCTCCTTTGATGGAACTTCAGATAACTTCTGATTGAGCTGATGTCAGCTCAAATAAAATTTAAGTAAAAATTTGTTTTTTAAGTGTGTGTGTGTGTGCACGTGTGTGTGCACGCTTGTGAATGCAGGCATGCCAACTGGTACCCGCAGAGGGCATAAGTGGTATGAAATGCCTGGAAGCTGGAGTTATAGGCAGCTGTGTGCACCCGACTTGGGGGTTGGGAGTTGAACTTGGATCCTCTGGAAGAGCAGCTGTGTTCTTCACAACTGAGCCATCTCTCCAGGCCCTCAAGTAGACTTTAAGGAGGATTGTAATGTTCTATGGTTTAATCTCTGAGTACTGCATATGGTTTTGGCACAGGCTTTGTGTCTGTCTTCTGGGTTCACTGCTGGAGCCCTCCACAGAGCACATCTCTACCCTTGCACGGTGACAAGCACACTTCTTAAAAACCATTTGAGGAGCAAATACGTATAATCACAGCATGCAGGAAGGGGACAGTAAGTTTGAGGTCTCCCAGGTGTCCACAAAAACGTCCTGTCTCAAAAAGAAACAAAGCACACAAAGCCCTTGTCAATGTGTGTGATGGTAGGAACGGCCATTTTTCCTTTGGCCCTTCAGAGGTGACACTGTGTGCACAGAAAGGTGACACTGTGTGCACAAGCACAGAGGAAGACTACGAGACACACATCTACATCGAAGTAGCAGGGACTCTGGGCTGTGCTCTGCGGCTCCAATGTCAGCAGCTGTGTGAGGATTGCTGAGTTTTCTCATCTAAGAATATACTCTGCATTTCTGATGGAATTTTAACTTTAATGGGTATCTACTGATCCCAAGCGAGTGTGTGTTTTGTTATATTCCTAAGAGATATGTTGCTTCAGAGTGGATTTTAGTGACATATAAGCACACACAAAAAGTATGACTCTCAGTGCGCTAAAGGTCTTAAAAATCTCCCAAAGGAGGGCTCATCATATTAATGACAAAATTATTTAAATTTAAACGAGAAGTAAAATTCACTTATGTTATAGAAGTGTTTGGGATTTAGTCTCTTGGAAACATAAAAGACACTGAGATTTGTCACAGTTTCCCATTTGCCTGGCACACGCTTTTCTTTAAGAAATAGACTCTTGAGATCTGTTTTTCTTTTTTCTTTTTTTTTTTTTATCTTGGATTCAGTTTTTTATTGAAAATAGTGTTTTTTAAAGAATACATTTTGATTACAGTACCCCTCCCCCAGATACACCCAAATCCACATTCACACCTTTCTTTCTTTCTTTCTTTTTCCTTTTTTTAAATTTTATTTTATTTTATTTTATTTTTTTTCCTCCTTTATTAATTTATTCTTGTTACATCTCAATGGTTATCCCATCCCTTGTATCCTCCCATTCCTCCCTCCCTCCCATTTTCCCCTTATTCCCCCCATGACTGTTCCTGAGGGGGATTACCTCCCCCTGTATATGTTCATAGGGTATCAAGTCTCTTCTTGGTAACCTGCTGTCCTTCCTCTGAGTGCCACCAGGTCTCCCCCTCCAGGGGACATGGTCAAAGGTGAGGCACCAGAGTATGTGAGAAAGTAATATCCCACTCTCCACTCTACTGTGGGGAGTGTTCTGTCCATTGGCTAGATCTGGGTAGGGGCTTAAGGTTTACCGCCTGTATTGTCCTTGGCTGGCGCCTTAGTTTGACCGGGACCCCTGGGCCCAAATCTGCCTATCATAATGTTCTACTTGTAGGCTTCTAGGACCCTCTGGGTCCTTCTACTTTGCCTTTCTCCCATGATTCTCTCATCTAGAGTCCCACTAGAATGTTTTCTCCTCTGTCTCAGTTTCCTGGTAAGTGAAGGCTTTCGTGGGACATGCCCCTTGGGCTAATATGCAGATATAAGTGAGTATATACCTTTGAGTCTTTCTGCTTCTGGGTTAACTCACTCATTATGATCATTTCTAGCTCAATCCATTTATCCACAAATTTCGGGAATTCCTTGTTTTTAATAGCTGAATAGTATTCCATAGTGTATATGTACCACAGTTTCTTTATCCATTCTTCTATTGAGGGACACTTAGGCTGTTTCCATGTTCTGGCTATTATGAATAAGGCTGCTATGAACATGGTTGAGCAAATTTTCTTGCTGTGTGCTGGAGCATCTTCTGGGTATATTCCAAGGAGTGGAATAGCTGGGTCTTGAGGAAGCCCTATTCCCATTTTTCTGAGATAGCACCAGATAGATTTCCAAAGTGGTTGTACTAGTTTGCATTCCCACCAGCAATGAAGGAGTGTTCCTCTCTCCCCACATCCTCGCCAGCATGTGGTGTCGCTTGAATTTTTGATCTTAGCCATTCTGATGGGTGTAAGATGGAATCTCAGAGTTGTTTTGATTTGCATTTCCCTGATGATTAAGGAGGTTGAGCATTTCTTTAAGTGTTTCTCAGCCATTTGATATTCCTCTGTTGAGAATTCTCTGTTTAGTTCCATGCCCCATTTCTCAATTGGGTTATTTGGTTTGGTGGTGTTTAATTTCTTGAGTTCTTTATATATTTTGGATATTAGACCTTTGTCAGATGTAGGGTTGGTGAAGATCTTTTCCCAGTCTGTAGGCTGTCGCTTTGTTCTCTTTACCATGTCACCTGCCTTACAGAAGCTTCTCAGCCTCATGAGGTCCCATTTATTAATTGTTGACATTAATGCCTGGGCTGTTGGTGTTCTGTTCAGGAAGTTGTCTCCTGTGCCAATATGTTCCAGGCTCTTCCCCACTTTTTCTTCTAAGTGATTTAGTGTCTCTGGTTTTATGTTGAGGTCTTTAATCCACTTGGATTTGAGTTTTGTACAAGGTGACAAATATGGGTCCAGTTGCATTTTTTTACACATAGACATCCAGTTAGACCAGCACCATTTGTTGAAGATGCTATCCCTTTTCCATCGAATGGATTTGGCTTCTTTGTCAAAAATCAAATGCCCATATGTGTGTGGATTCATATCTGGGTCTTCCTGTTTTTCTTTTTTCGTTAGAGATTTTATTAATCTTTTTTTTTTTTTTTTTTGTATTATCCTAGAGGGTCAGGAGTTCTGGCACATTTATTTTATGATTCTTCCCTGAGTGGACTTAAATTTCATCACCTAGAAGCTTCTCTCTCAGGGAACAGACAGGGTTCTTGTCCACTGGCCTCTGCACATCTGCGCATGCTCTCACTCAGGATGAAGGCGTGGGCGCAGCGCAGGCGCAGTCCACCCCTGCCGAGCAGCCTCAGCGCTGGCCTTTGTCTTTCGGTTCCTTCCTACATTTTCTTTAATGTCCTTTCCCAGCCACTAAACCTTCTGATCATCTCTCAAAACCTCGCTTATGAGTCTGTTATTTGGAAACCTTTTCCTTTATATCATCCCGTGCCCATACTCTGACTCATAATTCGAGACCAGACTTCATATAGCCTCTGCCCTCATGTCTTTGGACGATGCACACACTCCTGCTAGCACATTTATTGTCCAATACGGTGGCCAGTATAGCCTAACTTGGCATTCAGGAAGCCATATCCCTGCACCTCCAAACAAATCCCCTCAATAAGAAGTTACATGAAATAACAAAGTCTAGTTTTTAACAACTGCTTACCAGCACGTTTTATCAGTGCAATAAAATAAGCATTTCCCCACACATTTCTAAAACCTGGCTGTAGCATGAGCTGGGTAGAGTCTTAGGCGTAGTGAAATACGCATCTTTCATTCTATTCCTTTTAAAATATTGCATCTTAGTCTTAGCAACCAATAGGTAAATATTATGAGAGTTTATGGACCAGAAGCAGAGGTGTAGCGAGAGCAAATGCATGGTTCAGAGTTGCACAGAAGAGCTGGGGCTAAGGCTTGGGTATTTTTGCCTTCATCATCACCGTTCTTAACCCTTGCAGGATATTTGATCACATCGTGAACCCCGGGATTGTGTACTGGAAAAGCCTGCTTCTAGTTGTGGTGTGGCTCAGCCCCAGCCCACACTTTTAATTCAACAGCTTTCTGTCAACAGAATTAAATAAAGTTAATCCTGGGTCAAGAGGCAGAGCTAGCAACCAGTTGACAGGAAGTGAACATGGGGGGGGGGAGGAAAAAAACAGAGAGTGAGAGTGAGAGACCAGAGGACGGTTAGAGAGATGCACAGGAAGTAGAAAGGAGGGACATTTAGTTTGAGGGTTTTTAAGACAGTATAGATATGGAGAAAGGGGTTTTTCTTTCTGGGATGTGGACTGAGTAGGAGGGAGGGTCAGCTGGGTGCTTCCTCTGCCTCTCTGTGCTAGTAGGCTTTCACCCCAGCAGCTAGCTCTTGGGTCTTCATTGGTAAAAATCATTTGAGATTTCTGCTTTTTAAAAACAACTCTTAAACACTGTGCTTGGGGAAATTGCTTAGACTGAAGGTAGAGGTGTTTTGCATCTCTGTGTGGGACAGAGTGTGTGGAGGGTGCTTTGGATTCTGTTTTTCATTTTATTTCCCTAAAATACAAGACAAACATTATACTCGGTATGCTATAGACGAGGAAGCCCAGCTGGGTGTTAGAACGCTTGTCTACAGTCTCGTAGTGAAGTGCCAGCCTTCCTCCTTCCTGTTTCTTGTTCTAGGGAGATGTCAGCAGCCCCTCCCCTCACCCACTCCTGCTCCTTGCCCTGCATGGTGGATGGACGGCACCTCTTAAACACAGTCTAGATAAACCTTCCTCTCTTAAGTTGCTTCCCTTGGTCCCAGCAATTAGAAAAGTGTCTAATATGTAAAATTGCTGTAAAGAGTGAGGCAGCTGCCGCAGTGAGCACTGTGTGGTTTTTAGGCCCAGGAATTGGTTTTTGAGAGGAGCAAGGAGTGAGTTCAAGAAGGCCCGGGGCATTCTAAGCAGAGTTTAACAGGCCGTGCTTCAGGGCGGTCAGGAGGCCAGAGTGTGATGAGCAACACTAACAGTGGAGGCTCATGAGGTTCCAGAAGAGAGACTTCCTCAGGAAATCTACTGCAGGGCACTTGTCTTCCATTCCAGAAAAAAAAAAAACAAAACAAAAAAACAAAAAACAAAACAAAACCCTGGCAGCCTCTGCATCCTGAAATGTCTGAGCGAAGCTGAGCTGGGAAACACTGGACTAATTGTCATCCAGGCTGACTGTCAGAGGATGGGAGGCTCATCACTTGAGGCATTTAACCAGACCTACGTTTAGACAGAGGAGACAGTAGGGCCAGGAGAGAAGAAAATGTAGTTTGGTGAGGAAACTACATTGTGTTCCGTCAGGCCAGCCCTCATGGCCACGTGCTCATGGTCCTTACTGCCCCATGGAGACTTCTTCCTCTCCGGCTTCCTCTCCTGCTATGTCTTTTCCTCCTGGCGTCATGGCCCATCTCTGATCCCAAGCCCAGAGAACCTAAGCCCCATTCGCTTCTCTCTGCCCAGCTATAGGCTGTCAGCAACTTTATTTAAACAGTCCGAGAATACTGATGAGCAAAGTTTACACATCACTTGTGTACGTGAGAATGTGCTCATCTGGGTAGCAATCTTGGGGGCCACTATTTAGCACTAGAATACATAGCACCAGACCAACCTCCCACAAGACTATGCGTTCTAGAGTCTTTCCAAAAAGGATGTGACCAAAGTGACTGAGCACTTAGGAAGTTGCTTGCTTTCTTATAGTTCCGTTTCCCTGCTTTTCCTGACTTAGTCCCAGTTGTGTGTAGGGGACACGGAATGTAAAGATCAGAGGGACCTGCTTCTTCCGTGGTTATATATATGTGTGTACATGTACATGATGAGCATATGTTTCTGAGTTGTTTCATGGAAGAAAAATAAAAATTCATCTTGTTTGAGTCATTGCTTTTTGGAGTTTTTGTTGTAGCATCTTAGTTTAAGTTATAGAATTCTCTATATTGGCATACACTTCCTCATTTCCTAGTGGATTCTCTTGATAATTTTTGAGGATTTATTCTATGCATATAAATGTTTGCCTTTATGTATTTATATGCACCATATGCACACCTAGGACCTATGGAGTCCAGAAGGTGCCATATCCCCCCCAGAATTGGAGTTATGGATAGTTGTAAGTCACCAAGTGGGTTCTGGGAATTGGACTCAGATCCTTTGCAAGCGTAGCAAGTGCTCTTAACTATCGAGCCACCTCCCCAGCACCTTTGATAAATGATTTTAGTGAATGACAACTTTCAAAACTAAGAGTTTGGTCAGAAAACATTACACGTGATGGTAATGTGTAGAATCAGCACGGAAGCAGAAAGGACACTGGAATCGTTAAACGTTTGCTTAGGTCCAGGTCAAAGGCTAGACCTTCTTTTTTTTTTTTTTTTTTTTAAAATATTTATGTATGTGCTCCATGCGTGAGCAGTGCCCGCAGAGGCCAGAGTGGAACTGTGGTCTCCCTAGAGGGTCCTGGGAAGTGACCTGGGGCCCTCTGTAGGATTAGCAAGTGGTCTTAGTGGCCAAGCATCTCTTCAGCCCCCTAAAAGCCAGACTTCCTAATGAAGAAGATGAAGTTTTAAATGGCTCGTGTTATATATAGCATCATTAATTCTTCTGAGCGTGTTTATACAGAAACGTCTCAAGCTACTGAAATGAATGATTCATATTAGCTTGAAGAAGAAAACCTTTGGGGTTTTCTGTGTCCGCTCAGGATTTTAACTTGCCATTATTTAAAGGCTCATTCAGGACGCCAATAGCAGACAGGCTGGCAACAAATGTCAAATCCTAACCCCAGTCAAACATAATAAGAGAGAGCAAATTATGTTTTCCCCGGAAAAGAAAACCACAGCATATTTCCCTCCTGGAATAATTTGATTTCCTTTCGCTGTAGAAAAGTCCCGAGAAAATGGCTGCTGTTCTTCTATCCTGGGCTTCTGTAAGCTCAGTCAGGCGTCTGTGATTTCACTTGCCGTAGTGTCGCTCTACATCGAAGCTCGGCTTTTCCATTTCGGAGCCCGTGATTACTGCATGTGCTGTGAGATCTTAATGGAAGCAGGCACGCTTGGCTTGGCTCTGCTCCGGGGACGTGGCATCCAGCCTGCCACCGTGATGAATGTGTCTAGTGCTTCAGTCCTGAAAACTCCAACCTCCGAGGAACAGTCAATTTGGTCCCTGACATTTATGAAGGACACCTGTGTAATGTCTGACCACAGCTCAAATCTCCGCATCTCCACATTTATCACGGTACCTGTGTCCAGTTGCAAGGCCGGCGACGGAGAGGAGCCGCTTGCTAATTAGAAAGGGTGACGGGCGTCACTTTTCCTCGCTGCAGCATCTGTCCAGCGGTGTTTGGAAGACTTTACTTCATGGGCCACCCGAAGCAGATCAAGTTTCAGATTCCTGTGGCTGTGGGAGTCAAGATAAATCTTTTTAGAAGAGCGTAGAGAAATTCTGAGAAGGAAGAGAGAGAGAGAGAGAGAGAGAGAGAGAGAGAGAGAGAGAGAGAGAGAGAGAGAGAGAGAGAGAGAGAGAGAGAATAAAACAAAAAAGTGAAATCTGTGGCTTCGAATATTTTCTTGTTTTATGTTGGATTTTCTAGAAGTAGAAAGAGAATTCTATATAAAATTACAATTTTATGTAGAATGAGAAGAAATCTGGGCAATTTTCTTGTCTTTAGGCTCTTCAGAGCCAATTTTGACTGGTTATCTACCTTTGATTTAGGGACTCTAATTGAGCTTGTATGTTCTTAATTCACATACCAGTGAGGTCCAAAGGCACTGTGGCTATAAACTACTATTTGAAGGATGTATACTTTTTGTTGCTAACAAAACACAATAGCTCTGTTCTCTATAGTCTATCATCTTTAAAAAGATTTATTCTTATTTTCTGTATGTGAGGGTTAGCCTCCATGTTTGTATGTGTGCCATATGCTTGCCTGGTGTAGGAGGAGGCCGGAAGAGGGCATTGGGTCTCCTGGAACAGAAGTTACAGATGCTTATGAGCCTTGATGTGGGAACTGAACCCAGGTACTCTGTGCTCTAGCCATGGAGCCACCTCAACAGCCCTACATTAGATCATCTTTTAACAAAATATTTAAAAAAGTCTTTGGGATATATATGGTATAAAAATGCAAAATAGCAGCAATATAGGATGTAAGTTGAAAAATATTTTTTTTTTGGATGAGAGGAAACAACAGCAAAGATTCCATGAAACACTGAGGACAGGGTACGGCAGCTCCTGTGTAGGCTCTCTGATTTCACTCTTTATAAAGAGTGAGTTGTGGTCCCAGCACACACTCCTGGGATGAGCTCTCAACCCACGTCAGACTGTGGGGTTTGGAGGGACACTTCCACAGTTGTGCAGCTTCAGGGAAATTGGTATTTCCTCCCTGTCCCTAACAGGATAACCTCAGGTTTCAAACCACGAATAGATTAACTGCTTCAAATTCACTTTAAAATGAAATAGAAGTTGTCCATTAGGTACAACACGTGACAGAGCTTTGGCCCCTCTTAGCCCTCTGGTGTCACAGGATGCTCTTGGAATCTGGCAGAAGTCGGAGAAGACGCCCTATAGTAGAGGCAGAGGCAAAGCTCTGGAGGCCAGGAAGTGACCTTTGTAGGCATCAGGACACAGGGAGTTTCTCCCCATGGTGGCCCATGGTCAGTGGGATGCTGATGTGGGATGCTGATATGGCAGTCAATGCTGCTCCTGTTCTGACTTGTGGATTGGTGTGCACTACAGAGAACGCAGCACTGCACAGTACAACCTGATACCTTGATGACTATGGGGGTTTGTTTGGCTAAGACACTTGGAATTTTTCCTGTTTCTTTGTGATGTCAGCAGGGACCTTTCAGTCCTTTTGTACCTGGAGATTTGAACAAGGACTAAAGCAAACGAAATCTCCTGTCTCAAGCAACAGCATGGCCAGGGTGCCAAGGAAGGCTCAGACCCCAGCACCAGGAGTCATGGACAGAAGTCGGCTTTCTTCTTATACCTCTCTGAGGCTGAGAGAGGCCTCACATTACAAGCCTGCAGCCAGGCTCTCTGGTTCCAAGGCAGGAGACAGGGAAGGGATTGAGGCCAGGGTATGTGGACGACAATACTCTCTTTGATGTAAATTCTCTTTCCAGATGAGAGATCCTGGCCGTAGGAAGTCATAGTGCCTCAGCAGAGTGCCTGTCGATATCCGTGGAAGGGGAAGAGCTGTTGTAAAGTGCTGTGGCCTGAGCCACAGCTGAGCTATAACATTACATTCTTGCATATGGTCCATGATGAACCACACTTGGTCATATGATTTTAAAGGCAAAAGAAAAAAGAAGAAGAGGGAGAAGGACAGGGAGGAGGAGGGGAGAGAGGTCTGTGCTATCCGATGTGCCAGCGTCAGTGGTTGCACCCAAAGTCACACTGTTCGCCTCCTGCAACCTTGCAGTCATGTGCACTACAGGCATACGATCAATGTATGCTTAACGTCCCTCTCTGAGAATGTGTCCTGAGGCTGCTGCCCATTGTTACCATAGCCTGATGCTCTCAGAGCTGAGAAGTTGAGGCATCAAGGACAGTTGTACGGTCCGCAGTAGACCCTGCCCCTCAGAAACAAACTGCGCCACATGGCTGTGTTTCTTCAGCTGGGTATGTAGCGAGGGCTGCTTTAGAGGCTGTGTTCTCACACGCGTCCCTTGGGGAAACGGTTTATTTTTCTTCCCTGTGTTTGCTGTAGCAGCTCTCTTGTTAGGGTCTTAAGATAATAGAGAGAGCCGCCTGGGCTGTCTCTCACCGTATGCTTTTAAAAACTCCATTTTTCTGCACCCACCTCACCCTTCATCTCTCTAAGGCAGATTGTCTTGTACAGAGACCCTGCCTAATCAGACATCCCCAGACTTACGAAAAAGCAACAGGTTAGACCAAGCACCCAAAGCCCCCCATCATGCTTAAGGAGGGTTCCCACGAAGTAGCCTGAAACACAGGCCTCTGCTGGAAGACGGCTCCCTTGACTGCTGGAAGATGGTGTGTGAATGCACGCTTCATGTGTAGTCCAAAGAAGTTCCCATGCCCCATAAGGCCCAGTCCTAGAAAAGCACTGTGTTAATGAGATACAGTTCAGCCACCAAAAGGAACTGACTAGTAATTCCTGCTTTGCTTCTCTAAAATACTCTGAAAGCAACGTAGATTGGGAGTTTTAGCCACACCCAGAAGTGCTCTGGTGCCTGGCTTTCTTCTCCGCACACTGGTGCCCTGCCTATCCGACACTTCTAACATCCCCTCACATGTACTCCTGTCTTGTGGGGTCTCACGAATGCGAGGTTTCTGCTCTACTCCTGAGCTCCATGCCAAGCCCTGCCCCCTTCCCAAGGCTTTTTTTTACTGTCCCCCCCTCTTTTTCATCTCACCTTTCTTGTTTGTCTCTATCTCAAAACCCAGCTTTTTCTGAAAAACTGAGCTTATTTTAACGGGCCAAGTGGTAGGGAAAGTAAGCCGGCCAGGCCAAGCCCTCTCTAGTGGACAGAAAGTGTGGGGCCAAATCAGTAACTTTGATCCCTTTGCACATTCACCTGAAGTTGGTGACTTGCCTATTATATAAGGCGGGCACTGTGGAGAAACTGAGGACAGAAATGGATGCCATTGTCCCCAGCTTTATGATACTTCAGCCCAAGGGATTCAGGTATGTAGAGAAGGGGTAGCTCAGGACATGCTACTTGAAACAAAACACCTGTCACACAGAGTATGTAAAGTGGAAGGAACTTGAGAACGCACGTGAGGAAAGGTCTTCCTGACGTCGCCCCGCTGTGGGAGGCGCTGAGGTCCCTGTGGTCACAGACAAGCGCTAAGGGAAGAGGGAACGCCAAGCACACAAGCCTGGTCCTTCAAAGGAAGGAGCGCACAACCTGTCATCCACCCGGAGGGTAGCTAATAGCCTGGTGGCCTTTGCACTATCTGTGTGGCTAAGACCACACTGGATCCTCCCCAAGATGGTTATCATGAGCTTGTCATAGCTCATAGACCCTGTTTTTATGTAGGGTGTCACATGCTGTCAATCTTTATGAAATGTGTCACCTGTACTTTACAGAGGGTTTCAATGTAGTTATGGATTAAGCATAATTGCGCACATGGGATTGAATTAATTATCATCAGGAAAAATTTCACCAAGTCATGGTGTTTAAATATACCTAAAATAACCCGCCCAGGATCAGACTTTGATGTTTGAACCAATGTGATCTCTTAATCATGTTGAACCAAACTATCCTCTTGTCTCCTGTGTGTTGTTCCTCTGGTGGCCATGGAGGTAACAGAGACCCTACAGCCCACTCTTTTTGCCCAAAGTAGAAAATAAAATCTTAAAATGGGATGTTAGATTTTTAGGAAGGGGGAGGGGGAGGGAGAGAGGGAGGGGGAGGTATTGAGTCTTATGTCTTTCAGGCAAGAGGATATCATGAGGGTAAGAATGGGGGACCAGAGACTGAGATTCTGAGAAGCTAACTGATGAACATTAGTAGTAGAAATAGAATACACACTTACTTATTTAGTTATTTATTTTGACTTTTTGAGACAAGGTTTCTCTGTGTAGCCCTTGCTGGCCTAGAACTCTCTCTGAAGACCAGGCTGGTTTCGAACTCAGGGATCTGCTTGTTTGGCTCCTGAGTGCTGGAATTAAAAGTGTACACCACAATGCTGGCAGGAAGACATTTACTAATCTTTATGTATAAATAGGAGTTCATAGAAAAGTGGATTCAAAAGCGTGAAGTCAAAATGAATTTCTAAGGGTGTTGACTTGGGAGGAAAAGGTTAGGTTTCAAGGGACAATAAGTTTTATAAAGTGACTAGAAAATATTTAGGAAAAGTACTTATAGGTAAAGTTGTTTTAGTTAGTTGGCTAATGTACGCTCCTCTTAGAGTGGCCTCTTTGTCTCTGATGATAAAAGTTTCTTTCTTTGGGCAGCATGAGAAGAGAAACTCAAGTATGTCTTTATCTATCTATCTATCTATCTATCTATCTATCTATCTATTTGTTTTTGAGATTTTACTTATTTTGTGTGTGGGATTTTGCCTGCATGTATATTTGTGCACCACATACGTGCAGTGCCCACAGAGGCAAAAAAAAAAAAACACTGGATACTCAGGAACTGGAGTTACAGAAGGCTGTGAATCACCATGTAAGTGCTGAGAATGGAACTTGGGTCCTTGGTAAGGGCAGCCAGTGCTCTTAACTGCTGAGCCGTCTCTCCACCATTAATATGTTCATATTCTAGTGAGGTAACAGGCTGACAGTGGGAGAGGAAAATGAGTAAGAACAAAGAAAAATGAAATAGATGTATGATATGCCACCTTGAAAACTCACTTTTTCAAGTCTAAACAATTAATCAAAAAACAGAAAAAGAAGGCCTGGTGTGATGGCCGAGTGACTAAAAGCATGTGATGCTCTTCCAGAAGAGCTGGGTTCAGTTCCCACCACCCACTCAGTGGCTCATGACTCCAGATAACTCCAGCTATAAGAGATCTGACCTCTGCTGGCAGTGCACTCCTGTACACCCCACGTACACAGTTAAATAATAATACAAGTTTCAAAGAAAATAAGAGTTCCTCTTTCCCAACTTCCTCACCTGCATTATTGTCATTTGTTTTCTTACTTGTATGCGATGGGTTCTCAAAGCAATTTTAATTTGCATATTCTTGGCAGCTAAGGAATTTGAACTCCTCCTCACATATTTATCGACCGTTTGAAGCTCTCCTCTGAGCGCCTTCTGTCCTGTGAATGAGCTCACTTTTTGGCTTGATGATGATTTGCTGATAGAATATTTTTCATTATATTTCAGTAATTAATGTCTTAAATATTTATTGTAGTAACTTTCACCTTTTTTCTTGATCATATTTACTCCTGAGTTGTTCCCCTGGGCCCCGTAAAGCTATCATGAGTGGGAGTCTCCACAAACCCTGGGGATTCCTTCTTGGCAAGGTCATTATTGGTATGTAGTAAAGCTATTGAATTTTATTTATTGATTTTGTATTTTACCACTTTGCTGAAACTGTGTATCAGGTCTAAGACTTTTCTGACACATCCTTTTGGCTTTAATTACAGGCTCGTGGCATCTGTAAGCAGGGATTTTTGACTTCTCCTTTTTCTGTTTTCACTCCCTTTATTTCTATCACCACTGCTCTAAAAGATCAAGCATTATTTTTGAAGAAGAGTAGAAAGAGTAGTCTACCCTTATTCCATTTCATATTATAGAGGAAACACTCCATTTTTCCTTATTTAGTGTAATGTTAGCTATAGGTTTGTAGTACATAGGCACAAAACTACTAGTTTCTCCACGGAATTTATCATAAAGATACATTGAACTTTGTCAAGGGCCTTTAAGTCACTGATTGAAATGGTCATATAATTTCTCTCCTTAAGTCCATTCATGTTCTGAAGTACACTTTTTGATTTGCATATATATGTCCAATCAGTCTTGCATCTCTGGAGTGAAACCAAATTGATCATTCTTAATGCATCTTCTTAATGCACGCTTGAATGCGGGTTCTTGGGAATGTTTACATCTGTCTCAATCAGGGAGGTGGGATTTCCCTCCTCCTCTGCTCGATTCTTTGTGTCATGATCCAATATTGGTACCAGGGTCATGCTGGCTTCATAGCATGAGTCTTGGGGTGTTTGTTCCTGACCCATTTTATAAAACAGTTTGAGGAGTGTTGGTGCAGCCTTAGTGGTTTGGTAGAACCTAACAATGCATCTGTTGGGGCCGAGGCTTTGTGTGTGTGTGTGTGTGTGTGTGTGTGTGTGTGTGTGTGTGCGTGTTTTGCTTATAAAAATCCCACTGGCGACTAGTGAACTATTTGAGTTTTCTGTGTCATCTTGATTTAATTTTGGTAGGTCATGTATGCCTAGAAAATTTTGTCTGTTTGTTATGATAGCCCTGCTCTAAAGTTATGATTTTCAAGGTGTTCCCATTGGTTCTCTGTACTTTACTGGGAGATGCACTGACCTCAACTCTTTTGCCCTTAGTTTTACTCATTTGGGTCTCCTCTTTGTTCTAGTTAGTTTATCTAAGATCTCGTCAACTTTCTTCTTCTTCTTCTTCTTCTTCTTCTTCTTCTTCTTCTTCTTCTTCTTCTTCTTCTTCTTCTTCTTCTTCTTTTTCAAAGAACCAACTCTTTGATTGAGTCTATGTATTGTTCTCTTTCTCCATTTTATTAATCTCTGCCATGGTTTTCATTATTTCTTGCTGTTACTGATTTCAAATTTGGATTGTTCTTGTTTTTCTAGGACTTTTGACTGTGTCAGTTATTTGAATCTTCTGATTTTTATTCTTTTGAAAAATTCTTATTGTTTTTTTCATACAATATATTTTGATCACATTTTTTACTCCCCCAACACCTCCCAGATTCTCCCCATGTCCCTTTACACTTTCTCTTTTGGTCTCTCTCAAAACAAACAAACAAACAAACAAACAAACAAAACCAAATAAAAACAAACGAAAGACCAATAAGAAAAAAAAGCAAAACAAAACAAAAAGTCTACAAAATCCCTATTCCTTTTGATCTTTAAATGCAAGCACATGTAGTTATAACTTTACCTCATCCAACTTCCTAGGCTGTAATCCAAAAGTTCTGGTAAGCCATGTTTTATTTTCAATTGATTCTAGGAATTTAAATATTTTCTTCCTGATTCTTTCAATGACTCTACTGGTTAACCAAGAGGGTATGGTTTCTGATAAGAAGAACTCCTCCTCCTTGGAGTGCTGGGTTAGGTCACAACAATCATGGAACTAATTGAACAAAAACACATGGAAAACACACTGTAACTATGGTAACCCTCCTCTGATGGATGCTTATAGTAAACACATGCTCCTAGTGCTAATTGTTAATTGTTAAATTAACCAAATGTGCAGCTTCCTTACTCAAAGATACTTCTATTAATTCTCTTAAATCTAGGATCTTTGCTTTTACGGTAAGAGCTGTGCTATGTATTGGCAGCTTAAGATCTCCAAATTTTAGCCAAGTGTGGTGGCGCATGCCTTTAATCCCAGCACTCAGGGAGGCAGAGGCAAGCGGATCACCAAGAGTTCGAGGCCAGCCTGACCTACTAAAGCAAGTCCAGGACACCCAAGGCTACACAGAGAAACCCTGACTCCGAAAATAAAAATAAAAATCTCCAAATCTTAGTATGCAGGAAATCAATTGGAAACTTTTGATTCGAGGAATGAGTGGATTGTATGTTCTTTTCATAATGCTGCTTCTTGCAACTAGATTTTATAAAGCTGGTCAGGATCCAACTTGAGGTTGCATTTTTTTGGCAAGGAGCTGGCTTCACGTGTCCTGGACTCTTTATTAAAAGCAGAGCCGCATTCTTCGGAACCAACTGAAAACAATAAGCTGAAGCCAGGCTCAAATTTTCTTATAGAAATTACAAAATTGGTCTTGCTTAAATTAGGATCCATCACAATTGTTTTCCAACAACAACCAAAAAAAAAAAAAACCCCACTTTTTTATTTTTAAAGAGAAACAGTGCTTTTCTTTCTAGATCTGTTCACTGCTGTTTTCTCTTTATTTGAAGGCAGTGGAGGGAAGGAAGGGCAGGAGAATAGCTCAGTGCTGAAAGACACTTGCAGCTCAGGCTCGCTACCCTTGCTCAGTGCCCAGGACTTACACAGGGGCAGGACAGAGCCATGCTGTCCTCTGACTACCACATGTGCACGTGCTGCCAATATAGTGCTGGGATTAAAAGCATGGGCCACCTTACACTATGGAATACTACTACTCAGTTATTAAAAACAAGGAAATCCTGAAATTTGTGGACGAATGGATGGAAGTAGAAATGATCACACTGAGTGAGTTAACCCAGAAGCAGAAAGACTCACATGGTATATACTCACTTATAATTGGACACTAGCCCAAAAGACATGTACCAGGAGGTCTTCATTTGCCAGGAGATTTGGATAGACGTGAGGACATCCTACTGAGACTCTAGGTAAGAGAAATATAGGAGAATGGGGAAATAGGATACAGAGGGTCCTAGAAACCTACAAGAAGAACATCGTGATAGGTGCATCAGGGCCCAGGGGGCTCTGCTCAAACTATTGCACTAACCAAGGACAATACAAGTAGTAAACATCGAACCCCTACCATGATCTACCCAATAGACAGGACATTCACCACAGTTATGTGGAGAGCGGGGACTGTCTCTGACATGAACTCTGGTGCCCCATATTTGACCACTTCCCCTTGGTGAGGAGGCCCGGTGGCACTCAAAGAAAGAATAAGCAGGCTACCAAGATGAGACTTGATAGCCTATGACCATATAGTGGGGGAGGAGGTCCCCCTTGGCCACACACATAGGGGAGGGGAATAGGGTGAAAGCGGGAGGGAGGGAGGAACAGGAGGATACAAGGGATAGGATAAAAGTTGAGATGTAATCTGAATAAACTAATAAAAAACAAAAAAAAACCATAAAAAACACCGAGAAGGGCATTTGTCATGTTTGGAGAACATGACGTTGTAAACTCTACAGATGTAAGTAGATAAATCATCATCTTAGTTATTTTCCTGACTGTGGTGACTGAAGACTGAGCAAAAGCAACTCCAAGGAGGAGGGGCTTATTGTGGCTCGTGGTCTGAGGGCACGGTCTGTGCTGGTGGTGAAGGCATGGTGGTGGCAAGGGCCTGAGGCTGCTGCTGCTCACATTCTCAGTCAGGAAGCAGAGAGACAGATACTGGGGCTCAGCGCACTTCCTCCTCAGCTCATGGAATGACATCACCCACAAGGATGGTGGACCTTCCCATCTTAATTACTGCAGTCTAGAAGCCCCCTCCCAGCATGCCCGGAGGCTTGTCTCCTAGCAATGCTGTACGCTGTCAAGTTGACAGTCCTTATGAACCACCGCATTACTAACAGAAAGTAGGGTTATGAAAGCCTTCAAAACTGAGGGAAAATAGCAAAAGTAGGAGCTCTTCTTCCCTCATTTAAACATTTTCCTTTCTAGGAGCTGCTGTGGCCATGGTGTCTCTTCACAGCAATAAACCCTCAGTAAGATACTTTCTAAACCTGCTTGTTTTTCCTCTTGCTAAATCCATCTGTTGTTACAGGCTTAAGAAGGCCAAAGGAAGCGACCATTTTATTCCCTTCAGTTTATAAAAAATAAATAACAGTATCTTCAGTTGAATTTAAGTATGAGGTCTTGAGATGTAGTAGACGGCGGCTCTGAAGGCCTTGTGAATTACTTTAACAAGTTTTGTTAAAGCAGATGAAAGGTGAAAGTTTGCAGAGTTGTAAGCAAGAATCGAGTGTTTCAGGTGCCAAGTGCTTGTGATTCAGCTCCTAGAATCACTGCATTTCTCCTCCGAATAAACAACTAGCACTTTATTATTGGCCCTCTCACCCGCACCGTGTAGGATCTTCTCAGTCTTCAACTTTAAACTTCTAGAGCAGAGGCAGTCACACTGAAAGTGCGGACACGCACGTGACCAGTCGAACACCCAGGCTGCGTTCTTTTGCCAAGATGCGGTGTTGAACAGACTTGCTGATGTGATTTTACATCCTCCGCAGAAAGTGCTCTGCGGTAAACCAGGTTTTCTTGGCCACAGCGATATCCCCTGCCAAGAGGAGCCTGCCTGGAATTTCGATGTCTAATCGCTTTCATGTGTTTGCTTTAGGATGGGGCATGAACCTCCAACCAGGGACCTGCGCAGAGGTCATGGTTGGAATCCACGTCCTTCCCTCCTAGAGGGAAGGAAGGCAACCACACAGCAGCTCCCCAGAGTCTCTGCTTCCGGGGCAAACACACTCGCATTCTTCAGCGCCTCAGGAAGAGGATGCCGAGGGAGGATTTTGGAGCCATCCTACTGTAGTTTCCCTTTTTAATTTATCTTGGTATTTCTAAGAACCGTGAAATAAAGCTGAACCTTTATAACTTGAAAAAAAATCGCATCTCAACTCTTTATGCCTCATGTACCTTACATTTTTGCATGAGTTCTCCAAGTGTACCTTTCCAGGTAGGAATTTATATCACATGCTTTATACAAGAAAGAAAATGGAGGCTCAGAGAAAGAGAGAGAGACAGAGAGACAGAGAGAGAGACAGAGACAGAGAGAGAGACAGAGATGCTTGATAACAATTTCAGAGATAATACGTGGGATTATTTTTGATTCTAAAATATATACTCTTTTTCTGAGACTTATAAGATGCATTTTTGCTAGACATATGTAAAGACTTGTAGATGCTATCAGAGATGTCCTATAGGCATGGAACTATAGTTTTTGTGTTGGTTTGTCCTTTTAATACCCAAAACAGGGACGATATGCATGAGACAGGGCTAATGAAGTGGGTCATCCCGAGGAACCTATTGCTGTCATCTGCTTCAGATAGGCCACTCCCCTCTGACGTTCTGATGGGTTAGTCACAGTGATGATGATTTTTAGGTTATCTGAATGTAGTTATCCTGCCTCCTTGTTCAGCTGTGTGCACTATTCTTAACTCCCTGTTCAACTGTATATAACATGCTGAGCCCCTGGGGTGCTGTGGCTTCTCCATCAGAGAGCCCAGATTTTCTGTCTTTCTTTGTGCATGTCTGTCATTTCTTTATTCCTTTGCTGACCCTGGTGAGATTGCATCCCTGAGGGCCATGCAAGGACTTGGTCAATAACTAATTGCTTTTATCTTTAAAATAACTTTATTAGGAAGTCGAATGCATGCCATTCAGGTCTGTAGTATAAAGTTAAAAGAATGATGGAACCATCCTGTTTAAAGTTAAGTTATATTTTATTTAAATGGCGAGTCACACCATGAGCTCTTTTTAAGATGATGTCATCCTTACAGCTGGATGGAAATATTTTTAGAGTGGAGAGGTTAGCTTTCACACTGTAGGTGTTGGAGTACACAACACTCCTCTTCAGAACGACGAGTGTTACAGACAAGCCCTGTGGAAGATCATTTTAATTACGCATTTAATTTTCACCCAGAGTGAAGGTTTCTGTCCGCATATAAAGCTTCTCACTTTCTGAGCTTTCACAGTGACGTGGCATGAAAGCTGGTTGCAACTCTCTCTTATAGAAGATTAGCAATGAATGGTAGCAGGTGCTTGGGCTTTGATCAATGACAGACAGTGACTGGAAAGCAGCCACCCAAAGTCATTGATAGACTTCATGTGCTCTACATGGTTCTCCTGCATTGAGGAGGAGTATCAGAGGACGTTTCCATAGTCCAGGGTTTTCATGGATGACTTCCTCCCTTTATTTTCCTCCTCTTCTCCCTCGGCCACCTTCTCCTCTTCTGGCTTCTCTTCAGCCTCTGTCCCAGTTAGCTACTCTATGGCCGCAGTACAACACTGATCAGAAGGAACTCGGGAGGAAAAGGCCTGTTTGGCTCACAGGTAACAGCCCATGACTAGCGAAAGTCAGGGCAGGAACTCAAGTGAGGCAGGAACCTGGAGGCAGGAACTGAAGCAGAGGGCGTGGAGGACCCCTGCTTCCTAGCCTACTCAGCCTACTTCCTTATGTAGCTTAGACTGGCATAGCCAGGGGTGACAGCACCCATAATGAGCTGGGCCCTCCCATAACAATCATTAATGAAAAAAATGCTTCACAAACATGCCCACTGGTCAATCTGATGGGAAGCAGTGCCTCAGTTGAGGATTCCTCTTTTCAGGGATGTCTCGGTTTGTGTTGAGTTGACCAAAGCTAACGAACACACCCCCTTGCTCATCTCCTCCCTTCTCCTCCTTCTCTGCTTTTCTCCTCTTTCTGAAAATTAAAAAAAAAATTTTTTTATGATAAGCGAAGATATTAGTTTTTTCCACTGGATACATCTTTATCAGCCGAGTCTATATTGCTAGTCAAGAAGAAGACTGTTCAGTGTCATTTGGGCAATGCCTTGGTTTCATTTTCTTTTTGCTGTCTTAAAATACCCTCAGGGAAGAAAGGGCTTATTTTATCTCATATATCCGTCTAGTACAGACATCACAGTGATAGGTGCTTGAAAGAACTGGTCACATTATAATAGTCACAGTTAAAAGCAGAACACAGTACATATTTTCACTCAATTTCCTTTCTTCACTCTTTCCTAGTTTAAGACCCTCTGTGTAGGGAGTGGTACCCCCTGCAATGGGTGAGTCTTTTCACATCAATAAGTATAACCAGGACCATTCTTTCAGCTTTGGGGGAAGGGAGGCTAAGCTAATTTAGTTAATCCCTTATCAAGTCTCCCTTCCTAGGTAAATCAATCGTGTCAAAGTGACAGTTAAAATTAACCACCACAGGTGGAAACTTACACTTTATTCTGGAAACCAGCCATATATTGAGATCATCATAGCATTTTTTAGATACACAGGGATCAAATGACCAGTGTGCTTGAGACCACAGAAAAAGAGTGAATATTTTTAGGATAAAGGTAGTTTGAACAGTAGTCTGCTGGAAAGCTTGACCCCTAAAGGGAGGTGGCGGAACTTTTAAGAGGAAGGGTCTGGTGGGTGGCAAGTGGGTCATGGGAGTAGAGTCCTTGAAGGGTTAATTCCCATCACTGGCAGTGAGTTAGGTCTCTTGAGAGCAGGGTGCTCTAAAATGAGGGTGAGTTTTAAAGATGACTTTTCTATTATAGAGAGAAAGCTTAAAGACGAATGGCTAAGGGTCCATGGTAGAAAGCAGAGCTCTGAAGCCTGGTTCTGGAGGAGGCTTTGCAGAGGGAAACCTCATTGGTCTCAGTGCCCTCGGGTCTTAGTGCAGAAGCTGGCCGAGACTGAGGTAGCTTCAGAGACAGGTTGATTCTTTGAACCTCTTCCTAGTTGAGCCAAGGGATTTATGTGCTACTGACTGAGGTGGGAGGGTGGTCCTGCCTGGCTGTTCCCCCCATCCACCTTTGACTTGCCTTGCTGGCTGTTGACCTTGACAACTATTAAGTAGAGCTGCTGTTTGCTACTCTCTGCCATTGAAGGTGTTGATCTTGGTGGGTCTGCTAGACAGTAATTACACTAAGTTCTCTTGTTCACTCAACCAGCTTATAGTTTCACCATGGAGCTACCTCCTATCACAGCTACCAAGGGGTAGCAATCTTTTTCTTTTCTTTGTTAAATTATAATTTATTCACAATACACATGGATTGTAATCCCCTCACTCTTATTTTCCTGTCTCTCCTTTCTGATCTACTTCCCTTCCCTAGACCTCTGACAGGTGGGGTCCTCCTCCCCCATTGTCTGACCACAGCCTATCAGGTCTCATCTGGACAGTCTACATCCTCCCTCCTTTGTGTTCCCACAGGGCCTCCCCACCAAGGGACAGTGATCAAATCCCAGCCTAAATGTCTCTCAACCAAAGAATGCATAAAGAAACTGGGGGTACATTTACACAATGGAATACTATTCAACTATTAAAAACAAGGAAATCTTGAAATGTGCAGGCAAATGGATGGAACTAGAAAAGATCATCCTGAGTGAGACAACCCAGATCCAGAAAGTCAAGCATGATATACACTCACTTATAAGTGGATTATTAACCCAACATAGATGTCCACTGAGAGCAATCTTTTTTATTGTCTTACATCTAGCTCCTTTTCTGGGGATGGTCACATTTCTAGCACAGGTGGAAGCTTCTTGTTAGATGTGGTCCTTACAGTCAACTCTGTTATAGTTAGCTGCATTAAAACCAAGGATGATGCAAGAGCAATGGCTTCTTCTGTATGTTCCTCAAGGGCTTGAATGACAAGAGGAGGCAAGTCCTCATTGATCTCTCCAAATATTAGTCCCCCTCATTCTCTTCCTGAAGGAACCCAGTAAGCACAGCTGAGCATCCTGTAAAAATAGCTCATAAGGCTCCATTCTAGAAGATGCCTCAGTTTACCCCAAGGAAACAAATGTTCTTGTCTTTAATGGCACCACAGAGGTTGTGAGTGAAAGCCTTCCTCTGCTCCCCTCAGCTTACTGGCCTTCCACCATTCTCTTCTGAGCTCAGGCCACACTTGTGTGTCGTTTTCCACAGAAACATTTCAGATAGCTTTCATCTTGTGTATGACTCCCATTAAGTGAATTTATAGCGCTTTCTTTTTGTTTTGTTTTAAAATTTTTAAATTTTTAGTTTGTTCACTTTACATCCTGATTGTAGCCTGCTCCCTCGTCACCTCCCAATCCCACCCTCCCTCCCTCATACCCTCTCTCTCCCTCCCCTAGTCCTCAGAAAAGGGGAGCCCTCCTCCTCTAATACCTGATCTCAACCTATCAAATCTCATCTGTACAACCTGTATCTTCTTCCTCTGTAGCCATGTCAGGGGGAAGTGATGAACGTGAGGGGCCAGCATCCATGTCAGAAGTAGTCCCTACTCCCCATATTACAGGACTACTGCCTATCTACTACATCTAAGCAGAGGGTCTTGGTCCACACCATGCATGATCATTGGTTGGGGCATTAGTCTCTGCAGCACCCCTCCTTCTCTGCCAGGATTTTTTGGCTCCATTGTTCTCCTTGTGGAGCTTCTGACCCTTCCAGGTCCCTCTATTCCTGAACTCTTCCATAACACTCCCTGTGCTCCATCCCAGAGTTTGGCTGTGAGTCTCAGCATCTGCCTGGAACTCCTGCTGGGTGGAATCTTTCAGAGGACCTCTATAGTAGGTTCCCTTCCCATTACTTCTCTTCAGCTGCTTCCAGGGTCTAGTCTATTTGCCCTTTTGAATGAGAATTAAGCATTCTTCCCAGAGTCCTCCTTGTTACTTAGCTTCTTTAGGTCTGTGTACCATAGTATGGCTATCCTATATTATTTGGCTAATATCTGTTTATAAGTGAGTATATGCCATGTGTGTCTGTCTGGGTCTGGGTTACCTCACTCAGGATGATCTTTTCTAGTTCCATCCATTTACCTGCAAATCTCAAGATTTCCTTGTTTTTAATAGTTGAGTAGTATTCCACTGTGTATATGTACCACAGTTTTTTTATCCATTCTTCAGTTGAGGGACATCTAGATTGTTTCTGGATTCTGATTATTATGAATAAAGCTGCTGTGAACAGAGTTGAGCAAATGTTCTTGTTGTGTGGTGGAGCATCTTTTGGGTATATGCCCAGGAGTGGTATAGATGGGTCTTGAGGTAGAACTATTCAGAGAAAGCGCCAGATTGATTTCCAAAGTGGTTGTACAAGTTTGCACTCCCACCAGGAATGGAGGAGTGTTCCCCTTTCTTTACATCCTCATCAGCATGTGTTGTCACTTGAATTTTTGATTTTAGCCATTCTGACAGGTGTAAGATGGGATCTCAGAGTCATTTCCCTGATGACTAGGGACGTTGAGCATTTCCTTAAGTGTTTCTCAGCCATTCTATATTTCTCTGTTGAGAATTCTCTGATTGGTTCTGTACCCTATTTTTTAATAGGATTATTTGGTTTGGTAGTGTTTATTTTCTTGAATTCTTTATATATTTTGGATAGTAGCCCTCAGTCAAATGTAAGGTTGGGTTACAACGTGGATATATTTGGACAGTTGTTACTATTTCTTACAGTGCTTATCAAGTTGGCTCAATACAAGTCTCTTAACTTCAGGGTGGCCTTTTACAGTCGTAGTGTGATGATCATTGGAAGATATTTCTCTCTCTCTCTCTCTCTCTCTCTCTCTCTCTCTCTCTCTCTCTCTCTCTCTCTCTCTGTTGTGGGCATGTTCCTGCCGTGTTGTGCTTGTGTAGCTCAGAGAACAATTTTCAGAAGTCAGTTCTTGCCCTCCATCTTGAAACAGGGTCCTGTTGTGGGCTGTGAGTGGCCTACTCCAGGCTAGCTGGCCTTGAGCTCTCTGTGGAGTCTGTCTCTCCCTCCCATCTTGCTGTGGGAGTGTTGTGATTGCACACATACATCACCTTATCCAACTCTTTATGTGGGACCTGGAGACCAAGGTCAGGTCAGGTTTGCAAAGCAAGTGCAATTACTTGCTGAGCCATCTATCTGTCCAGCCATCCTGAGGGTAGTTTTATGCCTTGTAGCTCTTTTTTCCTCAAAACTAAATAACACCCACTGTCTGAGCGTTCCATAGTGTTCTTATCTGTTCACCCTGATGCACACCTTGGCTGCTTCCAGACTTTGGCAGCTTCTATAAATGTCTTCTATAAATGTCTACACACAGGTCTTTGTATGAACATATGTTTTCAATTCATTTGGTGTAAATATCAGGAAGCAAGATTTGCTGAGTCCTCTGGTAAGATTAAACTGCTAAGCCAGCCTCCTCAGTGGCCATGCCACTCTGTGTTTCTGTCAGTGGTGAGTGACGGCTACCAGTGCCCACTCCCCTGCCAACTGTTACAGTCCCCAAGCTCTGGGTTTCAGCTGGGTGTCATGTGGTAACTTACTGTGGGGACTAATTTGCAATTTCCTAATGATGTGTGAATTTGAGCACTTTTAATATGAGAATTTAACATTAAGTCTCTCTCTCTCTCTCTCTCTCTCTCTCTCTCTCTCTCTCTCTCTCTCTCTCTCTCTCTCCCCCTCTGAGTGTAGGTGTGGGTGTGCATGTGTGTATACATGTGGAGGGCACAAAGAAAAACTTAGCATTATTCCTAGGCACCAGCCACCGGCTACCTTGCTTGTTGACACAGTCTCTCACTATCTTGGGGTGCCCACTATCTTGGGCGGCAAGCATGTGCCACCACACTGGTCTTCTGCCTGGTGGATTCCGGGGATCAATCTTAGATCTTTGTGTTCTCAAGGCAAGCCTGCTACCAACTGAACTGCCTCCCATAGACCAAGACTCAAACAAAACACAACAAAAACAAAAACAAAAACAAAAAAACCACCACCAACAAAAAACAAACAAACAAAAAAACACAATATGGTTCACTTGAAAAGCTCACATATCAGGACAAGGTTGAATAAGAGATCTGCAGTCTTTGGGCACCTTTATTCTGCATGAATGTTCTGTCTTCTTTTGGTTTGGTTTGCTCAGGTGCTAAGTCTAGTTTCTGCTCATCTGTCTTGGCTGGAGCTAAAAGTCCTTTGTTTCATTTTTCCCTTATCTTCAGTAAAAACATTTCTCTCTCTCTCTCTCTCTCTCTCTCTCTCTCTCTCTCTCTCTCTCTCTCTGTGTGTGTGTGTGTGTGAATTGTAACCAATTTATCATCAGGCTTAAGGCCAGAAGTATGAATTTCATCTCTATGTGCTCAGACACAGCAGGCAGCTTTGAGACCCATGCCCCACGCCCATGGGACCATCCTTTCCGGAACATTCCTTCCTCCTGTGTCAGGGCCGACTGGCTGCTGTCTTTGTCTTCCACAGGGCTGGTGTCCTGTGTTTCTGTTCACTAATGTCCTACAGATTGCTGTTAGAGTTTGAAGACAGTGAGATATTTTCTTCTAGAGACCGAGGCTGCTGCTGGGTCTGCTGGCTTTCCAAGGCTGCTTTCCTTTCCTTTGGAGGCTTTTATACTCTTTTCTCTTTCCCTTTATGGAGTTTCTCACTATCCTCAGCACTTTTTACCTATGATGCTGGGTCAAACCCATGGCCCCATGCACGCTGGGTAAGTGTTTAGCCCTGAGCTACATCTTCAGCCTAAGTGGATGACTTTTTCTCAGAATTTTTAAATCTAAAAATTTATATTTTATTTCCATCATCTTATCATTTTTAATTATTCAGGAGTCTTTTTCTTAAATGTTTCCTTTTTATTGCATTCTGTTCCTGTTTCATGAATTTAAATCTAGCAAGCTCAGTTTCTGAGATTTTATTTTGTTCTCCATAGTCACTCTGTCTTCTGAACTCCATTTTTACTTATTTATTTTTACTTTTGTGACAATCTCCGTGCCAAAGGGTTTTCTTCAAATATTTGATAAAAGGCTTAAAGTGTTGATTAAAAGCTCTCTCTATGTGTATATGTGTATGTTTGTGAGTGTATAGAGAACAAGTGTGTATGTGTATATGGTATATGTGTATGTACTTTTGTGAGTATGTCTGTGCATGTGTGTGTTTGCATAAGTGTGGGCATGTATGTGCAAATATGTATTTGTTAGTACATGCATGTTTTTATATTTATGTATATATATATGTGTGTATGTACACGTGTATGTATGTGTATGATACATCTTTGTATTTCTGTGTATGTGTGTATGTGTGCAAATATGTATTTTTATGTGAATACAGGCATGTTTTTGTATTTGTGTATATGTATATATATAAATGTATGTGTATGTATAGTTTATCTTTGTGTTTCTGTGTATGTATTTGCAAAAGTATATTTGTTTTTGGGTGCATGCATGTATTTGTATTTGTGCATGAATGTGTACATGTGTATATGTATGTGTGTATGTACATATATGTGTATATTGTTTATCTTTGGTTTTGTATGTATGTGTATGTACGTGTGAGTATGTGTGTACATGTGTAGTGTGTATGATTGTGTATACATGTGTATATGTATGTGTGTATGTACATGTGTGTGTGACATATCTTTGTGTTTCTCTCTCTGTGTGTGCTTGTGTGTGTACATATGTATATGTATGTATGTGTATGTACATATGTGTGGTATATATTTTTATGTCTATGTGTATGTACATGTGTAGTGTACGTGTGTGAGTATATGTGTGCCAGAAGAGTCTGTTTATTGATAGGTTTTGCACCTCTGGAGCCTTCTATTTGCACTCAGCCAGTTTTCTTGGACAGAAATCGGTCCTTTCCTGTCAAGGGCTGTGTGGCTCACTGCCAGCACCCTAGGGGGTCAAGTCAGGAAGTGTCTAAGTTGTCTTCCTTCCTCAGCATCTGAAATTTCACCCAGCCCTGGGGCTCTCGGTTGTGCACAGTGACTCCCATTGGTTCTCTGTCTGTCATCCTGCGCTGTGGTGACGGACACATCTGGAGGCCTGACTGCTTCTTATAAGGACCAAGTGCCAATCCTGTCATTTTGAGTCCTGACAACTCCCCAGTTTCAGTCTGGTGGCACCAACCCCTGAGTTTTCCTGTTTTTAAGTCAGTTGTTATACTGCATGATTTACTCCAAAACTTAGTTGGCACCTCTGGTTTCTACCTTACTGTGCTCTGGGCTCCCTGTTCTGGGGTTCATGGTTTGAAAAAAAATACTATTCATGTAATTCTGGCATCATCCTTGTGGAGATCAGATTTGAACTAGTGGGCTATACTTTTATGTTTAACTTATATTTTTACTGTCAAATGTTATGTGTATAAAAAAGTTAAAAACAAAAGCAAAAACAAAAACAAACAACAACAACAAAAAACCAATCAAACAACAGTGAACTGATTTTCGAAAAGAAGCCAGTGTGGCTAACAAATAGACCATCACCTGTGTCCAGTCTTAATGCATTGATAATAAAAATCAGAGTCTCCAATAATTTATTGATACAGCATTAGGGCAGACATCAATGCATTTCTTTGTGGTGTCATTTGGCCAGAGTGAGTCTAGATTCGAATGCTGTCTTCCACTCTCCCTGTGTCTTTCATTTTCCTGTCTGTAAGGTTGCTTGTGACACTGTTCTCTTAAAGGCAGGGTAAACAAACCGGCTGAACACACAGTAGGAGAGCAGTTTTAAGTGACCTCAGTGTGTGTCACTAATTCTGTTCCGGCCTTTTTGGACATAAGAGATAGTTTTATAGTAATGAATTACCACAGGGACAAAATTCCCAGAAGCCCCTGAGCCTGAACCCTTCCCGCTGTGGGGTGCATCCCCTCATCACAGTGAATGTCACTTCACCTCAAATATCTTTTCTGCATGTGTCACCTGATAGTCACTCCAAGTGCTGATGTGGACCAGCGTGTTGCAGATGGTCCAAGCGGAGTGCTGCAGTGGGCCTGAGGAGAAAACAAGGTGGGAAGCTTACTCCGTCTGTTAGGACCCCCACACCCTTCTCGTACAAAGGCCACAGTTCTCTACGAACCAGAAAAACTATAATTTTACCATCTGGCTGTAACTGAGAGGAAATATCAAGAAACTCCTCCTGTGGGCACTGTAAATGCTGAGATAGTACATGACACATGAAATATAATAAGTGTGTTACTCACGCTTCCCCCGACATACCCTGGTGATTTGCTGTCCTGCTCCACTTATAAATAGCCACGGACCAGGCTCACGAAGCCAGAGGCTTGCTGCTTTCTCTTATGTGTCAAGCGAGTTGGGTGTTTTTGGGGGTGCAAAAAAAAATCTTTGTTTGGCACACAACCCAGAGAACGCTAATGAAGTCGTGTGTAGAAAGTGTATTGTTTATAGGGTTTTGCTTATAATCAGCTTCTCCTGAATCTCCTCCTCTAAGAATTAAGCTGAAATACATATGCTTTTAGAAGTTTACTCACAGCATCTCAAAGGAGAAGTGAGAAAAATAATTAAGAACACCTGGTCTCCATTTCCATGTGCAACATTGGAAGATTTCCGGGGTGCTCATGGGAGATCTTCCATATGAGACAGAGTGCTCCGCGAAGACCCCAAGCCCCCAAGTTCCAGGGCTAGCTATGTTGTACTCCAGTTGTGCCTGCAGCAAGTTTCTGTTGCCCCTCCAGTCAATGCACAGTAGAGAAGCCATTAAAACGGAGCATCCAAAATCCAATCTCTGTAAAAAATAATCTGTATACTTTGTTTTTTTAAATTAGGGGCTTTCTCATCTGTGTGACCTCTAGAGTTCCTTTCCCAAGAATTTTGATACTTAGTACATGTACGTGTGTGTGTGTGTGTGTGTGTGTGTGTGTGTGTGTGTGTGTGTGTGTTTCTCTGTGTTTTTAGGCACCCATATGTGTGGCAAGTGCATGTGTGCTCATTTGCATATGTTTTTAGACATTGGAGGACAACCCTGGGTGTTGCTCTTCAGGCACTGTCCACCTCAGAATTTTTATTTTTCTTGGGTGACAGTTTCATACTATAACAAATTGTGTTCATTGTTACCGCCATTTATTTTCTTATCCCCACCCCTTGATCTGGAGCCTTCTCAGTGAGCCCTCTCCTACTTCCACGTCTGCTTTTCGTGTGTGGCCCAGGTCAGAGGGTGTCACGTTCTTCAGGAGTGTAGCCATAGGCCAGTTGCCCTTGGTCCACTAAAAAACCTCCCACTCCCATCCAAGTACTAACCACGCCTGACCCTGCTTAGCTTCCAAGATCAGACGAGATCGGGCGCATTCAGGGTGGTATGGCCGTAGATTGACCACGTCCCCTGGAGGGGGAGGCCTGGTGGCACTCAGAGGAAGGATAGCAGGCTACCAAGAAGAGACTTGATACCCTATGAGCATATACAGGGGGAGGAGGTCCCCCTCAGCCACAGTCATAGGGGAGGGGAATAAGGGGAAAATGGGAGGGAGGGAGGAATGGGAGGATACAAGGGATGGGATAACAATTGAGATGTAATATGAATAAATTAATAAAATATATTTAGAAAAAAGAAAAAAATAACCTCCCAGTCTTGCACAGGTGCCATCTGCCTCTTTTTTTCCCACAGCCCCTCAGTGGCCTTGAACTCACTAAGTAGCCTAGGCTGGCTGGCCAGTGAGCTCCAGGAACCTTCTCAGGGCCAGATTACAACTGCGCATCACCACGCCCAGCTTTTTACACAGGGTCTGGGGGAGAGGGGGATGAAACCCAGACTTCCTGATTGCCAGGCAGGCACTTTCCTGACAGAGACCCCTTCCACAGCCGTGGCTGTGGCTCTCAGTTTCTCCTCCTGTAGCAGAGTGGGGCAGTTTCTCACATGCTGAAGTTGAAGCTCCGTTGTCCTTACGTCGGTTTTCTAACCCTCCGAGAAGTGAGTTTTAAGCGCTAGCGTTCTCCTAGGGCTTGAGGGTCTATGAGAGCGAAGGGCAGGCTGGAGAGTGGAGGCCCCTGGCGTCTTTCTCTTCATCAGGCCTCAGCCTGTGCTAGGCAGTTAGGAGGACTGGAAAAGAAATTCAGAAAGAAGTAGAGACCTCCCGTGAAGAAGCCATTTTGCCTCCCCTACCTTCTCCTCCTAAATAAACGTGCCTGTGGTCCCTGTCCCTTGTCTCCGCTAGCAGCTGGAGAGGTTTTGCTCAAACAGCTGGAGGCAACCCCATTCATCCATCAGTGTGGCAGCTCCACGCTCCCCAGACAGCTGCTCAGTGGGACTTAGGTCAGCTTCAAGCTCCCCTGGGCTCACTCATGGCCCCACATCTTCTGAGGACACTGGGCTGAGGAAAGCACATCTGGTCTGGTCATCAGCAGTCACAAGTTGAAGCTGCAATCTGTCACTTGCTTGTACACTGACTTCCTGAATGTTCCAGAATATGACCTCTGTGTTTACTCAAGTAAGGATATACCACCGGTTAACCTCCAAACCCACTCTTATGAGAGGGCTGAGGCAGAGACAAGAAACTCATTTCTGAGCAGTGCTCCAGTGTTTGATGCTGTCAACCGTCTGTCAGTCCAACAGTTTTGATGAGATATGTCTTCTGGATAAAATAAGTGTTTATGAAGAGGTCGGTTACATTAGTCATTTCTGCTGTTTGCATACCACACTTGGTATCTTCACACTCCGAGGATCATGTTGCAAAGTCTAAAATTGAGAGAGGGCAGAAAGACTGCAAGAACCAGGGTATCGGAAAGTCTGATGTGAGGCTGCCTCTCTTAGAAACCTCTGCACAAACAAGACCCAAACAAGGAAATTTAGATGGTCCACCCAAGACAAAGAGCATGGGCAACTAATGACTGATGAAAGAGACTTAGCCTCTCCCACGGATGGTCAGCTCTGAAACCATACTATAAATACTAACAACAAAAACGGACCCAGTGGGTTATGTTTACATGTTGATGCATAAATATGCATATTACACACAATACATATAGGTGAAAAGAAAAAAAAGGATAAAAATTTGGTAATGAAAAGGCACTTAGGAAGGGCTGGGCTGAGGAAAGGGAAGAGGAAAATGATAATTATATTTTAATTAAAAGTGAAAAATCAGAAAGGAAACAAACAAAAAAACAAATTAAGAGGCTTATGATTTGCTAATCTCCTACATATTTAAGGCCTGAAAATTCTCATGGGGGATGGTCAGCAATTTTTGACAGTGTGAAGATTTTTAATTTACTCTTAACATTATCATAGTAGCATTGACAGCCCAATAAGAAAAATATGTTATTTCCCAATCTCCACAAGAAGTCTGCCTCTGGGTAAAGACAGCCTATTGTCTCCTCCCTTAAGAGTTGAGCAGATCAGTCACTAGGCCAAAGGACCCCCACAGGAAGGCAGGTCCATTTTAAGCCCTGTTAAAGCTATAGGAGGAATAATTATTCCTTAATGAGCTTATACATTTTTTCTTCCCAGATTTCCTGCCTCCTATTGTAGACCTGAGGCCTGTGAGGTTCGGTTGGGTCTAAAATTTTCCCTAAAATTCATCTCTGTGGTCTATTAATTTAATTTTTTTTCAACTTCCAAAATAAGAACCTGGAAGCCACTTGCTTGGAGTAGCTTTGGTGACCATAGAGTTTCTGCAACCCCAGATCCCTGAAGACTCCTTTGCTCCCAATGACACGTTGATAGTCCCCTATCACTGTCACAACTATTAATATTGTTACTATTCTAAGGCACAGAGTTATAAGCTGCATGCTACATCAGTTTTCAGGAAACACTAATAGCTCCAACTCCATCTGCCTTGAAAATGTTCATTTCCTGTGTTCCCTACCATTTAAAAAACACAGCTCTGTAGAATTAAAAAAAAAATTCTTCCTGCTGTACCCTCGGCCTCCCAGTGAAGCCTGTTTTGGTGGCCTCACCTCTGGAGGGAGTTATTGAGAGGGACACCCCACTTTTAACTGACTGCCCAAATCATTTCCTCCTTTCCTGTCGCTTTCCAATGTGCCTTTCTGACTATCTTCTTCTGCTCAGGACCTGAGCAACTTGGCATTATGTATAGAGTAGAATCAAACTTTCCCTTGCTCCAAGGATTTTCCTTTTTTGAGCATGCCGAACATTAGTATATTTATCTGGTTCCTCATTTCTTACTTTGCTCTTTTAGCATTGAATATGTTTCCCCATCTGTACTTTGATAATTACTTGTTAGTCCGTACATCTAGACAGTGTTCTTACATTATATTTATTCCCCATATCCATCTTCCACCTCCTCAACAACCCTTTCTCCAACAGGCTCCTCCTAAATTATTGTCCTATTTTTTTTTTTTACATACTGAATACCATTAGTGCTGTCTGAATGTACATGGGTGCGTGGGGCCTCGCACTGGAACTTAGGGATCTATCCTGGGCTGCACCCCTGTCTCAGCAGCTATCGGTTACCAGCAGCTCCTGGACTAGGGGTGGGCTCGTGACCCTGCCCCTGCTCCTCGTTGGGATGCTGGCTGGTCTTGTGCAGGCGACCCACAGCTGCTGTGAGTTTGGGGGTACAATAAGCCTGTCATGTTGGGAAGGCACTGCTTTGCATCAGCCCCGCCCCCAACTCTTGGTTCTTACAATATTTCTGTCCCACCACCTGCAATGCTCCCTAAGCCCTGGGGAAGCTGGTGTGACAGTCACATTTATGGCTGAGCACTCCACAGTTGCCTATCTTCTGCACTTTGACCGAGAGGAGTTTCTATATTGTCCTATTTCCTTTTCTGTTGCTGTAATGAGACATCCTGGCCAAAGAAGCTTATAGAAGAAAGGGTTTATTTGGGCTTACTGTTTCATAGGCTTAAGAGGTCATAGCCATCAAGGCCTGGGCAGTGGCAGTTGGGCAGGTCCAGTGGCAGGCACCGAGCTTGAAGCAGAGGCAATGTACTGGGAATGGCGAGAGGCTTTGAGACGTCGAAGTCTGCCCCCAGTGGCATGCTCCTCCAGTGAGACCATGGCTCCTTATCCTCCCAAACATCACTGTCAACTGGGCACCGATTATTGAAGCATTTAAGCCTATGAAGGACATTCTTGCTCAAACTACCACATATAGTAACCCCACCCGCTGCAGAAAGAAATTCACCTGATGAGGCTGACATAATTATTTAGCAGGCAGTGTCATACTATGTCCCTTTAGTAGAATAGGAGTAGTGCATGTTCCCATGGAACCCAGGGCCTCAGAAAGATCCCCGCATCCTTCCAGGTCAAGCCAAAATGTCCCCCATCGTGAATCTCCATTCGGTCGGACCATGTAAGTACTCCTCATCTGACTCTACTACTACTTAATTTTGTGCTACTTTGAGTTATTTTTCTCTTATCATGTCTTTAGTATTAAGTATTCATGATGGTCCAGGTCATCTGTAGACCCCAGAACAAATGCAAATTTCACATGTACTCCTGTGTTCCTGACAAGATTAGGTCTGTTTTAAATCAGTTTTTTTTTTGAGCCACCATGTGGTTGCTGGGAATTGAACTTAGGGCCTTTGGAAGAGCAGCCAGTGAGTGCTCTTTAACCTCTGAGTCATCTCTCCAGCCACCACCCCCATCAGATTTTTTTGAAATACTCCCTATCTCACCCTATAATGTTACATCATCAACTCTTTGAGAGAAACTTTCAGTACAAATGGATACTTAATAATTTTTAAAGCATACATGCAAAGGGAAATAACCAGACGCTGCTCTGGAAACCATATATATATGTATATATATATATATATATATCACTGGCATATTGCCTAAAGTTGTATTCAGAATCACACAGTCAGCTGTTAAACATGTGTCCACAAATGTACAGAATAAGGAGAGCTGGTGAGCTTACTTAGTTTTTTAGGGAAGGTCTTGCTCTGTAGCTCTGCCTTACGCGGTTCTCTCTCTCTCTAGGCCAGGCTGGCCTTTCAGTTCTCTGTAATCCTTGTGCCTCCCCCTCCCAAATGCCAGGGTTGCATGCGCCAGCCACTTGCGACTTATTTATAACAGGTTATGGCGAGTGGTCACCAGCGCAACTTCTTTTCGCCCCACCTGGTTCCACCGCTGCCCTCCCCACTCTCCTGCCGCCACCCTGCTCCCTTCCCTCCATCCCTCCACCCTCCATCCCTCCTCTTCCCTGTTCTTGCTCACCTTTTACTTCTGGCTCAGATAGCAGGATCTAAAGCTAACCAGGGCTTATCTGGTATAGCAGATGTGTCTAGAAGCCCCTTTAGGTGTCACGGATTGCTCTTGCGGCCCCTGACCTGGGAGACTGCCTCAGTGAAGCTCCACTGGGGAACTGGAACTTGAGGCAGATTCGCATCTGTCCCCATGTCTTAGCAGTCGACGGGTGGCCCCTGTGCATTCATTCAGTCACATCCTTGTTCTTCACATGTCAACACTCTCTGGCCTACAGACAAATGCCCCAGAGACAATGACATCACTAGACTGGACACACTCGCTGTGGGCAGAAGCTTCACCTCCCCGCTCCACTTCCTGCAGGGTTTACAGGGTAACCAATATGAGGCAGTTGAGGCAGCGCTGGCAGCTCAGCTGTGGGCGGGGCTGTGCTCTCTTTTCTTTGAAATTAGGGCATGGGAATGAGTTGCAGACTTCAGCAGGGCTTGCCAAGGAGAGCAGAGAGTGATTGCAGATGAGGGAGAAAGTGCTGGCAGCCTCGGAGGGTCCACATACTCTCACTTGCAACTTCTATAAATAGTGGGGGTTGCTTCTGGTATCCAGTGAGCATAATTGGTTGCAGAAACAATAACTATATAAAAATGTGCCTTTCTGCTTCATAGAATATTGCTTAATTTGCAATATTTACCTATTACCAGTAAATCTAAGGGCTCATGATGTAGCTATAAAGTGCACATGTGCACATTAAAATTACACATATATGCTCATTTAATTTTGACACTAATTCCATGAAGCAGGCAGGGGAAAATTATTATTTCCATTTTTTTGAGAAAGAAAACTGAAACTTGGCAGAGTAACACAACTCAACCAAGAATCAGAATTAAGCCTCAAATTGTGGCCCTGAGCCCTTTCTCCATGTCACACAATAGCGAATAACTAGTGCCAACTGAGCTAATGGTAACTTGTGATTGGCAGACAATTATGGAAAAGTGGCCCAAACATCTCACATCTGGACTCAGGAGTACTTGTTTATTGTTTGAAGATATGCATGCAAGTATTATTACTATAAAGGGTGCTGGAGAGATGGCTTAGCAGTTAGGAGCACTTGCACTCTTCTGGCGGACCAGGGTTCGATTCCACATGAGGGTACACAACCATCTGTAACTCCACTTCCATGGGATCCCATACTCTCTGCTGATGTCCGCAGTCACCAAGCACTCATGTGGTGTGTGTACACACACACACACACACACACACACACACACACACACACACACACAAGTATATACAGGCAAAACACTCATATACAAAATAAAATGAGTCAATCTAGTAAAAACTGAAACATATTTAAAAAGCACTACTATTAACACTTCAGTTTAGAAGTAATAAAATAAATGAATATGTCTCCATGTTGAATGTTACTTACTAACTTATCTATTTATTTACTTTGGAAATAAGGTCTCATATAGCTTTGACTGGACCTCACACTCACTATCTAGCTGAGGAGGACCTTGAATTCCTGATCTTCCTGGCTTCATCTCTTGAGTACTGGGGTTATGGCTGCACCACCACATCCACTTCCACATTATACCAGGTTATACCAGGGCTTGACCCAGGACTTTGTGCATGTCACGCAATCACTCTACCCACTGACTACGTTCCTTACCCTTAAATGTTCTTATTTTGTGAGTGAGATTGGTAACAAGAACTTACCCCATGGGGAGGTTTTCGTGTGTAATGTTTGGGGGTCTTTTCCAGTCCTTCAGTAAGGACGTAGAGAGCCACTTATTAAAAGGCAAAGTTGGATCTGACTGGGCTAGAATGCCAAGGGGAAGAAGTTCCAGGAGATGTTTGCAAGGGTCATGATCGGCTGAGTGTGAGGAGGGAGAGGGAGGAGCTGATACTGGCTGTACATCACCGATGTGCACAGAGGGGGCGCTCCTTGGCAGTGAGCTGCTTGATGCAATGGGCAAGGGGAGTAAAGACACTGACAGTCTTGACTGGGCACGTAGGATGGCACTGGATATGGAGCAATAAAAACCAGACTTTCCTTTGAGTGATTTGTTCTAAGTCATCTCTTGTTAGACCCATAACTACAATGTTTGGGTTTTATTTCTATCTAGATTAATACTTAATGGGTGTATTCTTATAGTTGTTCATGTAGGCATATAAATATTAGACTATTACTCTTTCCTAGGATGGACCTAAACTCAGTAGCTCTGAGAGAAGAGGCGACAACTTTGAAATTTCTCTCGTGGAGAAAATATCATGACAGGGCACCTGCTGCCGTTGCCCCACTGAAGAATGGCCTGTTTCCTGACCCATCACTGTGTGGGCCTCCATGTGTAGGTGGTACAGTTACTATTCGTATGTGTACAGTGACCTTGTGGTGAGACTTTGGCTCTTATTTTTGTACTTCTTGGGGGCATGGGGTTAAATTTGGGCTGGGAGGGACCTCGTGTGTGTATTTTGTGGCTGCAGACAAAGCACTATGAGGCGTTTTCTTTTGTTCCATTTCCAGTGTATTTCTGGGAAATCAGACCAAGAAGTTTGCCCCAGGAAACTGTTTCTTTGTGGCCAAGACCTGTGTTTATACATTCTCGTTGAGGGAGTCTTTAATGAGCTGTTCCATTTGCACGCAAATTGCCCTAAGAAGGTATTTTTACCCTCTTTTTGGAAAACCTTGGCATTAGAAGAATGTATTAAAACAGTGGCTCCATTGTGGGAGGTAGCCCAGGGTCTGAGGCTCCTTTTAAGGAGTGTGTGTCAGCATCTGAAAGTGACTTCATCTGTGGAGTTCCCTTTCTACATCTGGGCTTGGGCAGGGATTATGGAAATATCACATCCGTTTGTTTTTTGGAAGAAAAACGTGACAAAAATGCTTCAACATTTCTTTCTTTTCTTTTTCAGTCTTAATGCTGTTTTGGGGGTGACCAACAGGAGATAATTTTGCTTCATTTTACCAACTAGGAAATGGTGATTATGACTCAGAGAAGGTTGAAGAACATTCTGGAAGTGCTATAAAACATCAATTGTTCAACTGCAGTTGGGACATTAGGAAAGTATCTCTGATCATTTTTATTTCTTTGTATGGAATTCTGAAACATGGGGTCTGGCAGAGCCTGGTTAGACCAATATTGAAAATGGTCAATGTGATTCTAGAAGATTTGGAATGAATGTGAGAGAGACAAGGCAGACAGTACATGACCCCTTTCTTGTATTTGAGGCAGGAATATAACACCGTCTGATGAAAGAGGTTGCCCTAAATAGTGTGGCGACTGTGACTCTTTTTTTTCTTTGCCTCTGTTAATTGGCTATAATACAGCTCATTTCATCACATCTTCCATGTCCACACTCTATTTTGTGCTCGACATTAAAGTGGTTTTTATTGCTATTACAAAATGTCTAAAGCTTAGAACCTTATAAAGAAAAGAGGTTTATTTAGCTTGCCATTCTGGAGACTTAACATCCAAAAGTATTCTGAGTCACTGTTGTGGTGCTATGGTGGGTTTGTATGCAATATGGGGAGATCACCTGGCAAGACAGAGAGCCAGAGGCACTGGGAAGGGTCCAGTCTCACTATCTGTGTTCTATGTGCATGTGTGCAGGTATATGTGTATGTACAGGCATGTGTGTACATGTGTGTATGTGGAGGCCAGGAGAAAACCTTGGGCGCTGTCTCTCAGAACTGCCCACTTTGTTTTTGAGACAGGCTCTCTCACTGGCCTAGACTTAGACAAATAGGCTAGGCTAGATGGCCAGTAAGCCACAGAAACCACACCATCTGCCCCTCTCCAGTGCCTGGCACCAGGTGTAGCTTTTCATGTGGGGTCTGGAGCTTGAGCTCAGTTTTCCACCCTCCCATGGCAAGCTCTTCACGGACTGAGCCATCTCCACAGCATCCATTTCATTTCCATCCAGCAACAGCCATGTAAGAACCATTCCGTACCCTAGAACTAGAGAGATGGCTCAGCAGTCAAGAGCACTGGCTACTCTTCCAGAGAAGCAGTGTTCAGTTTCCACATGGCACCTTATAAAACTGTCTGTAACTTCAATTCCAGGGGATCCAATGTCCTCTTCTGACATCCATGGGCACCGGACATGCATGTGGTGCACAGACATACATGTAGGCAGAGTACTCATATACAAAGTAAATATAAAAAATTAGAATGAATTAATCCAACGTTCCATGATAAACTCTTAATTTCTTCCAATAGGCGACACCTTTGACTGTTGTGACCCAACCTCCTGGAGGTCACACCACCTCCCAGCATTAGTGCTCTAGGGATGGCAGTTGTAACACATGATTCCTTGGCACCTGAGCCATAGCATAGCCCTTTTCTTGGCCCTTTGTAATAATGTGACATCTTCTGAGTGTATGGGTATATGTCACAGGGTGAAGGGGAGACAGCAAAGAGGAGGTAGGAGCTCAGAGCTTTCTTACTGGAGGCGGAGAAGGCAGAAGAATAATGCCTTGGAAGAAGGGGGAGAATGTTAGAACATCATACCGATTTCTTAACCTGTTGGGCAAAGTTTCCTCTTCCAAGTGGGACTCCGCCATTTCTTGTCTCTGGGCTTGATAGTGATGGTGTGGCCATGTAGTGTAGCATTCTCTTCCCTTCTGAAGTTAGTCCAAATATCCTTGGCTATTGGTGAGGATTGGTGGTAGAGGATCCTGCTAGCAAAGCTTATCATGTGTGCTGATCATTGTCAGTAATGAATATGCTATAGGCAGTAATTCTACCTTCTGCTTTCTGCTTTAAAAATCTTTGTGAGTCCGCTGATGATTGAGGTCAATGGCCTTCGAGGTCAACTTTTTCCCTTCGTTGGTGTCTGCAGCGAGGAATCCAGGAGGAGAAGGTGGCATGCATGGTTAGCTGTTTACTGACCTGTGTTATGTATATCCCATCTGTGAATTGAATTTGTTCATGTTAGAATATTGTTCCCAAAACAACAGTGTGGCAAGGTGGGTCCTCTAAGGCATGAACAGACTCAATTGACTTTGTCATGGAGGTGGATCTGTCTGTGGGCTCTTCCTGTGTCCTAGCATTTTCTAGCTCTAGTGTCTTTCACCATAGCATTATCATGCCTTACTCCCAGAATGGGGTAACTAGATGTCACACTGGTACACTGGAGAAAAGTGGGGACCCCCATGTGTATTGATGGTATAGTGGCACATTGGAGATAAGTGGGGACTTCCATTCTTCCCCTAATTTGGTACTAACAGTGATGCTGTTCACTGTTAGTGAGTCTCTGGTCCTTTATTTCAATTTATCATCAGCTTTCTTTCCTTCCTTCTTTCTTTTTCTCCCCTTTTCTCTTTCTCCATTGCTTATTGATTGAGTATATACTATAGTCTAGGCATCTAAAATGTTTCAGAGAGATGAGGGAGATGGCTCAGTTGGTAAGAGCATTTGTTGCTTTGTGGAGAATCCAGGCTTGATTTTCAGCACCCACATGGGGTGGCTCACAACTGCCCATGACTCCAGTGTTGGAGGATTTGACATACTTTTCTGGCCACCACAGGCACTTACACACATGTGGTGCCCAAACATATACTCTAGAATATACACTTACACTCACACACACCAATGAACAAAATAAGTCATTAAAGTGTTTCAGTATCAATCCAGGCATACATATATCTTTCAACTTACACACAAAGACATTAAGAAAGGAAATAGAAATGGATGTTTTACTGATGTCTTGTATATTGCAAGCACTTAAATATGAGATGATGGAGCCCAGGGAACAGTCCTTCCTGACCTGCATGGGTCCTGTTCTGTGTGGTACCAATGGAATGGTTACTGGGTTGGGTCCCCCTTACTGATTGAATTCCATTGAGCCTCATGGCAGCTTTATGCATTTACAAGCATAGCCCCTTAAAGAAGACTATGACTGCTGTTGTCTATCTAAGGGGTAAAACACTGTTTAATTATCTGTGTTTGAAAAACATAAAATGTGCTGATGACTGGTGAAGGAGAGTCTAAGATTATGACATCTGCTGATAGAAGCCCAGGCACCCGAAGTCCTAGCTGTGAAGCATCTTCTCCCCATACTTGTCTGAATATAATGTGTTGTCAGCCTCAGCCGAGGTACGAAGTGAACATTAGACTTTGGAGTGCATCCACTACTCATGTGAAGTGCGCAGTAGGATGCAGCCTGCTCATCTCTCTCTTACTGTGGCTTGTCTGTGCAGGTACTTGATGTCCTGAGAAGAACGTTTTCCAGGAGAGAGCAGAGGGAAGGCTCAGGTAAAAGAACAACCCAGAAAGTGCAGCCAGAGCTTGGGAGGGGAGGAGTCAATAGTAAGGTACCCAAGTGAGATAGCCCAGCATGGCTGCCCACCCCACGAGGATACACAAGGGCCCTTCGGCCAGATTGTTTCCACATAGCCTGTCAATTCAGCTGAGGTTCTCGTTTTGATTTTTAAATATTTATGCGTTTGGTTGAGGTTGCCACACCAGGATGCATTTCTTCTTGAAAGGTTGGAAGCAAAGACAGACCACTTTACTTCTCCTTTTAAACCATTTTTAGATCATTGGCCAGCCCCTGAAGGTGTCACCACAAAGTGACACAGGAGAACCCTAGATGAAACAGACTTTGGTGATGTGTGTCGGCTCATTTCCTCTTTTTCTTCACGGTCTATTTGAGACTCGTTAAGAGTACCGCACCACAAACAAGAATCCTGTTCCAGTGTTTACCAACTGCTTCAACAAAGGCAACAGATACTTAAACTCTAGAATTCTCAGGAAGGTTCTCTGGGTTCATCTCCCCGAGCCCTGGGTTGATGATCATGTTCACTGTGTGTCCAGGAGATCTTTGACTATTCTGTACGCTTAGGCTATTGAGAATTTGAGAGTCCGTTCTTTAAAACAAAGCTTTCCCAATATATTAACTGAAAAATTCCCACCCATGCAGTCTTTAAAAAAAATCTTATTTCCTGTGTTCAGACTTATGAGTCTCAGGGGATGAATCTTGGTTCTTAGTATATAGCCAAGAGATGTGAAGAAGCTGTTTACAGTGAGTGTAGCTGGGAATAGGGAGAGTGTAGCTCTCTCTGTTCAGCGTCATCGGTCTAACACCCATAATCTTTGCAGCTGATACCCCCTACCCTATAAATGTTGCTTTTATTTCACCAGATGTTGGGGGATAAGATGAGAGCCATACCCAAGTTTTATGAATCCATGGCTTGGGCTGAGCCCACACCATTTATATTTATCCCTAGGCCTAGGCCTGGAAGCTTCCAGCCTGCATATGATTGAATCTTCTGTAAGCCTGGAGCTTGAGGGCTTCAGCTTCCAGCCTCTGTCTGCTAACCTAGGCCTAGAGTGTTTCAACTTCCAAGACTTACTGGTGAATAACTTCATCTTTTCTAGTTCTTTCTGAACTCTAGATGGTTGGCTCAACCTAGCTGTTCTGGCTCAAAATTCCTCTCCAAGCTGACTGATTCAAACTGGCTTCTCTCTGCTTCTCACTGAATTGTTTGGCTTAGAAAATTGGCTCTGAACTCCACAAATTGAACTGCAGTGATTGTACAAACTAAAGGGAGCTGCGCAAGCTCAACTGAACCCAACTGACCTGCACCCAACTCAACTCGCTTCTCTCTCCCTGCACTGCTCTTAAGTAGTCTCTTTTTTTTCCTGTCTGTTCTCATGAGAGTTGGGAGTATCTTGGCTCATTCTGCCAAATCTCTCTGGTTCTGTCACTTTTTCTGCCCCTCAATTAGACATCATTGTTTGGGATTAAAGTTGTGTGCTAAGGGCGTGTCTATATTCCAACCAGATCACATAGACCTAGGTCTTTGGATGTGATCGTTTGCCAGTGTAGCCAAGTTGCTGCATTAAAGTTCTTCTTCCTTTTTTTTAAATTTTAATTTTATTAATTTATTCAGATTACAACTCAATTGTTATCTCATCACTTGTATCCTCCTGTTCCTCCCTCCCTTAAAGTTCTTCTACATCCCCCTCCTCCCTTCCTTTGTTTCAATGCTGGGTGTTTGTTCATGGCCTTCTGAGTGCTAGGCAGCTGCTGCCTCACTAGGCTACACACCCAGCCCCTGCATCTTCCTAATCAGTCAATTTGTTCTTTAGTCAAGAGATATTTTTTCTTAAAGAAAATGAATAAATTAAACCAGAAGCTAAACCTTATCAGCATCAGTTGGCTTTTTGGTCAGTATCCACAGCGGATGACAGTTCTGGTTTGTGTTTGGTTTTCCAGAGGGCTGAGTTATGTGCCAGTCAGAGGAAAATGACACAGCGGGGGTGGGGGGGTGGGGGGGTCTCACATTGTCATTTCTATTGCTTCAATAACATTCCCAGACAAAAAGCAACCTAGAGGAGAAAAGGTTTATTTTAGCTTACAATTAAGTGTGTGTGTGTGTGTGTGTGTGTGTGTGTGTGTGTGTGTGTGTGTGTGTGTTTGTGTGCTCGAATGCAGTGTCAAGGTGACAGGAACTAGAAGGAGCTGGTCACATCACACCCTCAGTCAGAAACAGAGAAGCGCTCAGCTGGCCTTCTTTGTTTGTACCCAGACTGGGCTCGCCCATTTCCAGTCTGGGCCTTCCCAGAGCAGGTTAAGTCGTTCGAGACACTTCCCCATGGACACACCAGGCCACCGGGATCCAGACAACTCCTTCTTGAGACTCGTTTTCCAAGTGATTCTAGGTTGTAGCAAGTTGACGTTGAAGGAGCCATCACAGGAAGTGAACGTGTGCCCGTGAGACCTGAGATCGCTGCCCCTCCCAGACCCAAGAGGAAATTTTACCTAGATTTCTCCAGGGGATTCTGAGGAGAGCCAATTTAGGAGTAACTGGGAAGACGTTAAGCCCTTTTCACTAGTCTACTAATAATTTCCACACCCTTCTTTTTCAAAATAATAGAAATTCAGGACTAGAAAGCCTCATAGACTTGCTAAATCCTTTTGCCTAAAGTATTTTTAGAGTTGTGGAAAGTGTGGAAGATGGATGTAGGAGTGAACTAGACGGAAATAGCGAATGGAAACCGTGTGATCTTCTCTTCGGCTGCCCTGTCTAACTGTGCGTGCTTTGGGGATTCTTTTTATTTTACTTAATAATCTATACAAACTCCATATACACATATAAGTTTAATGTTACACACATTTGTACATTCGTGCAATGTTTCGTGCACATTTCCTGAGCTTCTGGGAGCTCCTCACTGTCCCCGGTTTGGGTGTAGAATAATTTTTTTCGTGCTTCCTCTTTACCTCAAAATTCTATGGCTGTTGTTGGTCATGTAGATTCTATTTGAAAAATTGTTCTTTAAAAGAGACTGAGGTAAATATTGACTGAAGGTCACACATACCCTTGAGTGTTTTCTCTGGATAGCCACCCAGAAAGTGCTGCCGTGGAAATACAGTGCAGGCGGGAACACAAACTTGCAGGTTTTACCAATTATTGGTGGCACGAAGCTGGGCGAGCTCCAAGCTGCCTTGACTTCTCTTGCTTGTGAGTTTGATGGCAGCGTTTAGCTCACGTGGTTACTACTGTCAGGGTTAAATAATCCACTATTCTGGAGTGCTTAGATAGCACACTGCGGAGTCAGAGGGTGAACGCGGTCGTAGTTAACGTAGCGGAGTGGCAAAGCCACATCAGCTCTTTAGAGTTGTTGCTCGTTCCTGCCCTTTGGGTTGTGGTGCCAGTGTCCTCACTATAAACCCTCAAGGCCAGGTCCCTGTGTACTCATCAATGCCAACCCTTTACCATATATGCGGAAAACAAGTGCAGTCACGTCATATTTCTGGCTGCAGATATCACTTCCAGGCATCAGCAGAGACACACACGCAGACTCCAAATGCAGACGTGTGTGTCTCACAACCCGTTAATGTTTTTGTATTTCAACACATCTTTCCCCGATGTCCAGTTACAGTGTTCGATTGGACTACCGGCATTCTTCAGTGGGCTTCGAGTCATCGATTGCAAGCCATATTCCACCTCAGAAACAAGAATCAGCTTTTATCAGTGTTTTTTGTTTGTTTGTTTGTTTGTTTGCTTTTTGGAGGAAGGGCACACATAGAGGATGTGTGAGATTCAGCTAAACTTAACTGCTCTCTGAAAAGTAATTTGAGCGTAGGCCGCGGTGTTCGGCCACTAGGGGGAGCTGCGGCTCTTCAAAACCTCAAGTTCTATTTGGCAAAGAAAGCTTTGAAAGCATTTTTCTAGCTCGGTGACATCCAGAAAACACAATCAAAGAAGGGTTGGAGAGGTTGCAGCGTGGCTTTCCACGGGGAGCCTGATTCCATTAACTTTCGATAGAGAGGGTAGCGACAGACCAAATGGATTCTACTCAAGCCCAGGGTGGCGGAGCAGTGAGCTTATTGGGGTTACTCTCAGGAACACAGAGTACATCACTGAGACTTCCCATCCCAGCAGCTGCGTGCTGCTCACTTAGCCTCTCGGTATCCTCACATATCCTTGCGAGCCTTTCTCGTCAGTCTCAGTCTCTGGTGGTGGTGGTGGGGGACCCCAGCCACTCAGATCTAAGATGCCAATGACAAACAGCAGAGGTAGACAGACACAGGCTGGGTACAGGCCACCTCTCTAGGGGCTAGTGAGATGGTCGAGCAGTTTAGAGCACTTAGCTGGGTTTGTAACACTCCGGAGTGGTGAGCTGCCTGATTTGGTTGCTGGGGGACTGAACTCCTGCCCTCTGCAAGAGCTTCAAGCACTCTTAACCTCAGAGCCGTATCTCCAGCTCCAAGGGACGTCTTTATTAGCAGTTTCAACGGTGGTTTCCATTGACACAACATAAAAATCCAAGGGCATCTCCCTGGTAGTTACCGGTTTTGATAATCTCGCAAGGACTCACTAGCTTTTCTTTTGGTGTAATCGTTATCTGTACAGGTAATAGGCTGAGAAAACAACCCACAAATTACTAAATTTCTTCTGGCCTTTTCCAGAAGGTGAAGAGGGGTCTTGTAATGTTTTAAATGGCCAGATGTTGGAGTCTTCCTAAAGACGAGAGGCTGCTCATTTGTATGTGGAAGTCAATCAATGCGTCAAGAACTGGCTGTGTGATATTTTCTATAAGTAGGCCACGCCTCCTAGCATAGCAACCCACAGCGTATACTCCCAATTAAAATCCTGTCCATGTTTGGTCCCCTCAAGCGGGGTCAAAGGTGGCAGGGATTCAGTAGCACTCTTGTTGTATTGCAGATGGTCACGGGAGTCACCATCTCAGTAGATGGATGTGAACACGGTGGTCCCTTGAGAATCAGCTCCTCCCCTGGCAGCTCACTCAGAGAAGCTGTACTCCTCTTCACGGCACGGTGCTAACATTTAACGTAGCTGAACACTCTACTGCCAACATACATGACCGGCTGATCAGGCCACGTGAATTATCTTTTCACAGATTGAGGCCTTCAGCAAAAATTCTTTTTTTCTTTTTCTTTTTTGACTTGGCCATTTTCCTATCTTTCTTTTTATTTATTTTTTAAGAATTATTTATTTTTAACTTATTCACTTTACATCCAATTGTAGCCCCCCTCCCTCATCTCTTTGTGGCCTCACCTTCCCTCTCTTCCTTCCCCCTCCTTTAGTCCTCAGAAAGGGAGAGCCCTCCTCGCCTACCATTTGACCCCAGCCTATCAAGTTTCATCTGGACTGCCTGTATCCTCTGCCTCTGTAGGCTGGCATGGCCCCTCCACCAGAGGGCAAGAGAGTCCATGTCAGAGGCAGACCTTACTCCCCATATTATGGGGCTCACATGGAGACTGTTCAGCACACTTTCTTAAAATTTGTTTTCCTTCAGACTCCTAGAAACCTATGTCCTTCTAGCTCCCAAGTTCTGGGATTAATGTGTGCCATCATATATGTTGTTTTTCTTGTAAAATTTTTTAAAGCATTATTTTGTTTGTGTGTATGTGTGTGTGTGAGTGTGTGCATGGGTGAGTGTATGTAACATATATGTGTGCCCAAGGAAGCGGGTAGAGGGCCCTGACTTCCTTGGGCCTGGAGTTCCAAGTGGGTGTGAGCCTCTCAATGTAGTACAGACCAAGTTCGGTTCCTCTGCTAAGGCAGCAAGCACTCCTAGCTGCTGAGCCTTCTTGTCAGACCCTGGCGTTTTGTTCCTTGAGAATCCAAAATAAAACATATTCTCATCAGGATTACCCATTGGACATGGAGAATGACTAGGATGCCGGCGACGTTCAGAATGACTCAAGGACTCTCTTCACTACACTAAAATATCTGCCGAAGAGATTAGAGAAATAGAAAAGGCATGATGAGGTGTTGTGGGAACCTTAAACTCTGGTACTCAACATCACGACGCAGTTTTTCTTTGAAGCCACTCCATCACATGGTCCCTGAGAAGAGGAGAACCGTTGTCTTGGGGAGAAGATGGAAGTGTAGAAAGCCAAGAAGGGCCACATGCATGCAAAGGCAGGCGAGAGAGGTGAATGCTCAGAGCCCAGTGTCTGGCCTTCTTGCCTCTTCCTGGTGGTAACTCTCAGTAGACCTGAGAGGTGACTGAGAGCAAGGAACCCGAGGTATCACTCAGGGAAACAGCTTCGTGTCTAGGTGGGATATAGGAACAGTGACCCCATGCCTGCTAGATAGGGCTCAGATGTGAGCCCGAGCCCCGAGGCCTCTCAGGCTCTAACTGACGACTGTTGATGGACAGGGTGGCACTGAAGATGGAGCTGTGGTTGTGTGCCAGCCTGAGGCAGAAGGTAGCCTAGATGCTGCTATTGCACTCAGGTGGGTAAGGAAGTCCCGTGTGTCTTCATGACCATGAGGGACTGCTCAGGGCAGAGGCCAGCACTGTCCTCCCAGTCAGTCGCCTACTGTGCTGGACCGACTGGCTGGTCAGAAGTTAGTCTACCTGGGAGTGTGTCTGGTTGGAAGAAAAGGACTGACTCAGTGGACGGTTTTATTGTTGATTCTACGTTCTCTGAGTACAAATTTCACACCCCAGTATCTCAGAGGCAGGAAGGAGCCACTCTGTCATGAGCCGTACAGGATGTGCACTTTCCAGCACCACAAGGCACAATTTTGTCCCAAAATGAACGTAACAAAAGGAACTCAGTGCAAGAGGAAAAGCGACCTCCATCGATCTCTGGCAGGTACGCTTTCCTCCCAGAAACACACAAGTGTACCACAGGTTTTGGACTACGCTGAGCACGCGGTTTCCTGTCCTAATGTTTATATGCCTTCTTTTACACTGAGTGTTTCCCCAATTCTTCAAATACTCAATGGCCATGACTTGCTTGCTCTCTGCACCCTCCCCCTTCTTCCTGTCCCGAGCCTTTTGCCTGGCCTCTTTATTGCCACAACTGTCTCCTTTATGCCTCTCCTGGGGGCAGCAGGCTTCCTCTTCTCAGTCAAGCTTGTATTTGGGGGAAACTTTGAGAAATGCAGCCTCTATTAGGTACTTGGGAGTTGCTGCCTACACACTTTTTCATTTATGAATGCCTGTCTGGTCCAGAGACTGAAGTGGATCAGGAAGTAGTAGGCAGACTGGCTTGAAATGCTATGTCAACATGAGTACTAATTAGAGAGACGTCGTCCGATGGGGGCGGGGGCGGAGGCCGGGGGGGGGGGGGCGGGGGCGGGGGGGCAGGGGCGGGGGCGGGGGGGGGGCGGGTAATACTGCAACAAACCTCGTATTCAAGGAAGTGGAGGCAAACTGAAGGCCATAAAGGTTGGATTAGGAAGGGTACTTGAGCTATCTGGGCAGTGAACGCATAGCTCTTGGACGGCGACAGTCCCAGAGTAAACAGACAGTGAGAGAGTGGTCAGAAGGCGTCTTTGTTCTCTGTCCGTCTCTGTCTTTCTGTCTGTCTTCCCCCTTTGTTCCCTCCTTCTCTACCTCCCTCTCTCGCTGCTCCTTCTCCTCCTTCTTCTTCTCCTTCTTCTTCTTCTTCTTCTTCTTCTTCTTCTTCTTCTTCTTCTTCTTCTTCTTCTTCTTCTTCTTCTTCTTCTCTGTCTCTCTCTCTGTCTCTCTGTGTCTCTGTCTCTCTGTGTCTCTGTCTCTGTGTCTCTGTTTCTGTCTCTCTCTGTCTCTGTCTCTCTGTCTCTGTCTCTGTCTCTCTCTCTCTCTCTCTTTCTCTCTCTCTCTCACTCCCACTCTGTGTATAAATACAAAGTTAAAGGTTGAAGTTCCGGGTAGTCTTTTCAAAATAGTTATTGCTGCCACCAGGTACACATACATGAGGTTCCCTCCTTTACAGCCTAGCAGCTTTGTTATGGTTTTCATTAAGACTTAAAAATTTCATTTTATATACTGAGAACATGTGTGTGCAAGTGCATGTGTGTTTGTGTGTACAGACATGCTCGTGTGTGTATAAGCCCCCACGCACATGATTATGTGTGTGCATGTGAAGATTAGGTTTCAAGTTGGGTGTCTATCTTGGTCTCTTTCTACCTTATTTTTTCTTAAGTTGGAGACAATGAACCTTTATTTAAAAACAAAACCACTTGGAAAACACATCAAAGGCCTATAACACAGCAAAAAGACAGGCATATCACTGTTTCCTATGTTTCAGGCAATTAACTGGTACTTATAACATAGTACTTATTCAAAAGTTAAGGTGTCATGTTGGGCCAGCAACACTGCACTGCAAAGCCCCAGGCCAAATGGCATTTGGTAAGGTATGTGCCTGTCTTGCTCTACAGTGGTCCTAGCCTACCTTGGCCCAGCTTGCTTAATACTTTCAGGCCTCCTTGCTGCTACAGGATCATCTCTTTAAGCCTTTGTGAATTCAGGGGGTTGAGTGAGTAATACTGGGTTTGGAATTTTATTCTGTGAAATCCAGGATTTCTTAAGTCCAGTGCCTCTCAACAATTCATATTTTACTGTTTACTCTCTGGTATTTGAGAGACAATCCAACCCTCTAATGGGGGATGTGTCACTCTGCCATAGAAGTCAGTGAAGAAAGCTGTTTCCTACACACAGGGTGACACTGTCTGGCTTCTTCAGAATGACAGACTTAGAAGAAACAATGGGCAATCCCATCTTGATGACCAGAAAATACAAGGAACCTCTAGAAGTTATTCAAACCATCTGTACCTTAAATCCACTTTGTGACCTTGCATATAAGACAAAACCTAAGCAAAATAAAGATATGGAAAGGAAACCTTTTCCTTCCTCTAAATTACTAGCATACTGGGTGTTGTTTCAGAGATCGGCAAGGTGGTGTGGTGACATTTGTGGTGAAAAGAAACTTAGTAATAGATTTACCTCCTCTCAAGCTTTACCAGCAGGTTGAAGAAAGCTGCCACCTTGGGTGTCTATGTAGTAAGAATCTGAGCCCTTGGGACAAGGTCAGTCTCTATTGCCAGAAGAAGCACACACACATGAAAATGCAGGATCTAGAATTCTCCCCTGGGCTATTTATGATCCACATTTTAACACCAGCTTCATTCTACTTTGAGCACCTTGACACAAAGGAACTAATGTCCACAGGTGACTGCCATTCGCCTGGAACTTTCTGTGTCCTGAATTTTTGTTATTCATAAACATTGCTTAATTAAACTGCCTTAATTAAACTAAACTGCCATTCTTCCTTTTAAATAGCCTGCCCTCGGCGCCAGGGGTCACTGTCAACAATTGTATTTCCCGATGGATGACAGGAGACCCCTTCATCTTCTTGGTCATTGTTGGGGTGAGGTGCATGAGGTCATCCACACACTTGGTCACACAGCCTTCCAGCTGTTGCCTCACCTGCAACTCCATACTTCTGGAATCTATTGGGTCTTTGGCTCTGTCATTGCAATGCATGATGCACCCGGCTAGCAGTCCTGGAACTTTTCCAGCTCACTGATCCCCAAGGCCTGGCCTTGAGACAGAGGTACATGGTGGCGCTCCATGCATTGGTAAGCCTGCTGCATGGATGCTTGGCTGTCCTGACCACAGTTGACACTGCACTGGAACATGAGGCCCTGCATCTTCTGGATATTATTTCTCTCTTTATACTTTCCACCATGGTGTTGGTGGCCTCCTGCACTCGGAGTTGCTGCACCTCTGCCATGGCCACCCTGAGCTGCACCATGCTGGTACCCTTGATTCACCTTATATGTTGAGACTGTTTCTCTCATTGAATCTGAAGCTCAACCCCTGGGTAGAGTATCTGGCCTGTGTGCCCAAAGCTGCTTTGTCTCTTCTTCCTCAGGCAGAAATTAGAGGTGTGTGCTGGCTTCGCACCTGCATGCTGGACATCTGAATTCAGGTCCCCATGATTGTATAGCAAATGCTTTATTCACTGCGCCATCTCCCTAATCCTGTTGAGAGTTCCTTTTCTTTTTAAACTCTTATTATTATTCATTTATATTTATTTCATTTTGTGGGAGATGTACATAAGAGTGCAAATCAGAGGACAATTTTTTTCAGGAGCCAGTTTCCTCCTTTCACCATGTGAGGCCCAGGTTTTGAGTCGAGGTCAGCAGACTTAGCAGCAAGTCTTTACCGGTTGGGTTATCTTGTTGTCCTGAAAGTATTAACAATTTTCAGATCTATTTACTTTACTTCGTGTGTGTGTGTGTGTGTGTGTGTGTGTGTGTGTGTGTGTGTGTGTGTGTGTTTGTTTGTTTTAATTGCTTCTATATATGTGTACTACATGAGTACCTGGTACCCTCAGTGGCCGGAAGAAGACATTAGACCCATTGGAACTGAGGTTAAAGGTAGTTGTGAGTTACCATATGGGTGCTGGGAACTGAACCCAGGTCCTCTGAAAGATCAGCCAGTGCTTTTACTTACTGAGCTACCTTTCCAGCCCCCAGAGTATTATTACTAGAAACTATATTTTATGGCCTTTCAGAGGACCTGGGTTCAGTTCCCAGCACCCTCTTTGGGTTGGTAGCTGATAACTGCTAGTGACAGATGCTCCAGGGCTTGGCTCCTCCTTCTGGCTTCCCTGGGCCCTGTACTCACATGGCATATACTTACAAAGGCACACATACACAAAAAATAAATAAAAATTGTTAAAATTTACAACACAGTGTTTTTAGACTCAATTATTGAAATAATTAATAAGAGTGTAAGATTAACCTTGAGAATGGTGTACTGAGAAGAAAAACAATCCCCCCCTTTCTGCTCATTTTACACTACACTTTCCCCATAGCAAACTCAACAAGAGCTCAGATTTGGACAAAATTAGAATGAAATAATTTTGAGCCTATGATCTTGAGCAGTGTTATTTTTTTATTTTTGGCTGGGACTACATGAATATGGAAGAATACATCCCTAGAAGAAAGGATTTATTTTAGAAATATTATTTTAACCATAGACTTATGTCTGTCTTTTTATTTCCCTGGCAAAGGCACCGATGTGCTTGTAAACTTCATTAAGTTCAGTTATAGTGTGCCAAGTTGTTTTCCCAACAAACAACATCCACGGGGTCATCTTTCAGAGGCATATTACGGGGTTCAGTGAAGGAAAAAGAAGTTATTTTATAAAAATCAGGAATTTAGAGCCATGGGACCCAAGCTGCTGAGAAAAGGATCTATAAGAGAATTTATTTAGTTTAAGGTGAAAGTCTTAGTGTGGCCAGTTTCTGGCTGTGTTCAACTTATGTTTTTGATATGATGGGAAAAGCATAGGCATTTTACTTGCTTTTAGCACCACCCATGACTGGTCAAAAAGTAGATGTACGTATGAAGCAGAAAGTTAACCATACTTGTTAGAAAGAAGTGGTTCTCAGCCTGTGGGTCATGACCCCCACAGGGGTCACATACCAGACAATCTGCATATCAGATGTTTACATTATGATTCACAACAGTAGCAAAATTACAATCATGAAGTAGCAACAAAATTATTTTATGGTTGGAGGGAGGGGTCACCACAACATGAGGCACTGTGTTAAAGTGTTACAACAGTAAGAAAGCTGAGAACTACTGGTTTAGAGGCTCCCCCGTGGGCAGTCATGACTCACTCTATGATGGAAGCTGAGTTGTCGTAAGGAATAGGAAAAAAGCAATGTATTGTAAAAAAACAAAACAAAACAAAATAAAACAAAACAAACAAACAAAACCCCCCCCCCCAGCACTGCAGTATAATGTGAACATAGCAAACACACCAAAAATTCACATAAAAGTCATGCCATAGTATAAGAGAAAAGGGGGTGGAAGTTGATAGAAATATCCCTTTTGAATGAAACAATCTGTCTCTTCTATGTCACTGGATTTCCAAACATGTGTTTCAAAGGAGACATTTGGGGGCTGGAGAGATAAGGCAGCTGTTACAAGCAGGAACAGCTCTTGCAGAAAACTGCACTTTGGTTTCCAGCACCCACACTGGGCGGCCCACAGCTGACTGGAACTCCAGTGACAGGGGATCTGCTGCCCTCTTCTGGCCCTAGTGGGTATTCATAAGCACAGGCTTATACACAGACACACAGGTACACATAAATACAAAATTAAAAGAAAAAAAAAGCCCCATAAAACCCAAACCCTATTTCACAGTTTGGGCAGAAGCACAGTGTACTGCCATTTTCAGAGATTCTCTAGTAATTTCGTGTTAAAAGCTTTGTTCCTCTTATAGAACACTGCCCAGAGCCTCGTTTGACTATTTTAGCTTTACTCTACACAGCACGTCACTAGACAGAGGCCGCATTAATATAAGGTGGTTGCAAATTGGGGTGAAAAGAGATAATAATGAGGCATATCAAATATGTTGCATGTTTTGCCTGAAGGAAAGTATGCAAATTTTTTATCATCATTCAATTATTTTTGAGGCACTTTCACTGTGAGATGGACATCCACTCCATGAACAGAGTAAGAGTTTTTTTTTAAATGACCAAGGATTGGTCAGTATACAGCGATTTTAATTTTATTCTGTTATAATTGGAAAAGATGAGGAAAAGGACCATGCTCCTGAGTACAGTCTGTGAAAACCATATGGCTCTGGGGACTAATGAATTCGTCACATAACTAGACAATGTCCTGAGGCTCTTGAAACACCTATTTGGTACTTGGAATTTGCATCAGTTGGTATTTTCATTTCTGAATTGTATTAGGAGAAACATCCTCCTCCTTTCTCCCTCAAGCATCACATGTGAATCTCAAATATCTGGCATCTGTCCAGATATTTTCATGAAAATTCCATTAAAGGGAGGGAGGCAGGGAGGGAGAGAGGGAGAGGGAGAGAGAGAGAGAGAGAGAGAGAGAGAGAGAGAGAGAGAGAGAGAGAGAGAGAGAGAGAAAGGAGAGATGCTTTCTCCTGTCTCTCCAGCATTTGTCTGTCTTTCCTCTTACTGTGATGGTACACACTAGAGGGAACGATTGTCACAGACTTCAACATTTGAGATGAACATCACAAATTATGAATAAATTCCCTTTGCCACATAATAATAAATGTGACAAATGGGAATTGGGACTCTGATGTAATCAGATCCCTTCCTGGAATCCCTTTTGTGTGTTCTTAAAGGTATTGCTATCTTCCATTCTGCCTTTGTTCTTTGTCTATCCTCCAGAGTTCATTTAAAAGATATATATTGTATATGATTTCAAAGAATATCTCTAAACTGTTGAATCTTCTTCATATCTCCCCCATTTCTCCTCCTCTTCTTTATCAGTGTTCACACTCAAGGGATGGGCCAATGCTGCTGCAGGCTGGTGTTTCTTGGTGGAAGCATTTTGATGTTCTGGACAATGCAAGTCGCCGTTATCCCTATAATGAGCTCACATCTAGGCAGTAAGTGCCAATAGGATTGTTTGTGCCTTCCACATCTTTTAAAATGTTTTTACTTATCCCTTAGGAATTTTATATATTATATTTTGATCATATTCTTTCTCCTCCCAGATCTTCTCCCATCTATATTTTACCCATCTTCATGGTCTTGCCTCTCTTTAAACAAACAAACAAAAAAAAGCAAAACAAAATACGCACCTTGAATCCCCACACTTGGGAGGCAGAGGCAGCTGGATCTTTGTGAGTTTGAGGCTAGACTGGTCTATGTATCCAGTGCAAAGTCAGAAGGGGCATGTGATGAGACTCTGCTTCACAAAACATCCACCCAACCCAATAGGTAAAAGCCTCAGAAAACTCCACAGAATCCAATTTGTGTTAGCCATCCCATCTTTGATATGATTAAAAACCCTTATGAACCCCAAAGCATTCACTGGAGATGGGCAACTACTTGTGTATAGGACTGGACTAAAGAGAGGGGTGTAAGTTGGAAACACTGACTGGGTGTGGCTAGTTGGAGGAAACAGGGAGCAAGTAAAGAAAGCTTGATCCCTAAGACAAATGGACAACTTACAGGGTAGAGAGGATGCTGGTACTTAAAGGCTGAGTAGAACTAAGAGAGGCATCAGAGAAAAATACAACAGAGGACATTGACGCCACATAACCAAACAAAAGGGACAGTTTTTAAAAATTGTAATTTATTCATCTTACATCATGATCATTATCCCCTCACTTGTATCTTCCTGTTCCCACCCTCCCTCCCTCTTTTATGATATTACCTTCCATTAAATCCCTGACAGAAGGAGACCTCCTCCCCGACCATATGACCACAGCCTATCAGGTCTCATCTGGATAGCCTGCTTCTGAAAGGGACAATTTTAAGCATGAATTATTGGTAAGATTGGATTAATTAGTTTGTGCTTAAGAAGTGGTTTTTAGAAAGCACATACTGTTAGGTATTATTGTATATTGTGTTTGGTTAATACTTTATGATATAAGGATTCTATCTTATTTGTACTGTAATCTTCAAATTGAACCTAGTGTCTGACACAATGGAATCCAGTAAACATATGTTAAGTGAGCACAGTGTTTTTGTGATGGTCAGGTATTAGACTTAGGATGTATGAAACTATCCACATAAAAGTTAGTTCACCTTCATCATATAAGGAATCTTTACTAAATCATGCATGGATCTTAAGAGCATCAAGAAAGTGAAACATTTATTTATTATCTATCTATCTATCTATCTATCTATCATCTATCAATCATCTATCTATCATCTACCTATCAATCTATATCTATCTATCTATCTATCTATCTATCTATCTATCTATCTATCTATCATCATCATCATCATCATGAATCTATCATCTATCAATCAGTCTATCATCTATCAATCTGTCTGTCTGTCTGTCTATCAATAAATCTTTGATCATCAATCTACCCACTTCTTATTTATCTACCAGTCATCTATCTATCAATTTATCTATCATCCATCTGTATATTTATCATCATCATTATCTATCTATCTATTATCTATCATCATCATAATATTCATCATCATCATCAATCATCATCATCTATCTAGCTATCTGCATACTAGTGCTGAGAGCCAAACCTAAGCATTCAACCACTGAGCTATATCACTGGCCTTCACTGAATAGTCAACATCTCTTTTATGTTCCTCATAATAAGAGAGAAGATATTTTCAGTATTGCAAAAAAGATTTGATAAAAACTGGTAACATATTAAGAAGTATTAACTTGAAACACTAAAAAATACCAGGGAACTTGTCATGATAAAGTAGGACATGGCTCTGACACTTACTTGTCAATATGGTTTTGCTGTTTGAAGCATGGTGCAGGAGATAGTAGGAAGTCTGAAGAAGTGGAAGCAGAGGGCCTTTCTTTAGCATCCCAAGCTACAGTGAGATGCTGGCTGCTGTGCCATTCTCGTGAACAGAGTGTGTCCTGGTACAGTGCTTTTTCTCCACCAAAATCCCTTCTTTCTCTTTTCTTACTAGTTGGGTCCCATTGAATGTGTCCCAACATGTTTGAGCTTTGATTCTCTTATTTGTGAAAGGAGTCTCATAAAAAATTCTCCAGGGTTACCTAGAGCATCTAGTGAGATTGAACATATGCAACTAGTTCATGCATGAAAGATTGTTATGATTTCTCTGCAGGGATCACAGGGATACATATTAAACTGTTTGCTGTATTTTCAGTTTCACAGGCCATCATTCGCTTTGCAGTTTGAGTGTTCCAGAGATGCCCCAGAATCGTGATGCTATGCTATAATTATTTTGAAGTAAAATCACCCCAGGCATGCAAATACTTATGCTTCATTCCCATATTTTTTCTTTGTTTAAATATAAACCAATAGCTTAGGACACAAAAACAGTCTTTTAAGTTTGTTTTTCCTGGAGACACTCTTCAGAGAGCTCATTGGTGTCTATCCTTACTAAGCGGCTGCAGCCGAATCTGTGCGATTCCCTCAAGAGGGTTATCTTGGCTTCAGTCTGTTGGATAATCGCCTATTTGGACAGTGTCTCCTTGGATAATTTCCCATTGTCTAACTCTGGGATTCATAAATCCTCACTCAGGGGGACAGACTGTAGAGGATGATATTTGGCTACAGACAGTTGCAATTTCAAGACTCTTTCAAAGGGTGAGAATGGCAGATTTTTTTGCCGGGCATTGTAAGTTTCCAAACTTTGAAGATTCATTCTGGAACATAGGTTATTTACTCACCAGTAAGATAATGTCCTACTTGTCTGCCAACCAGCTCTAAGATTCTGAGTTCATGGATAAGAATGTCCCACGCCCCATAAAATATTTGTCTTGAAGTCCAACTTAACAGGAAGAGAATATTATATTAAATTAAAATTATTAAATATGTAGGAGTTACACTTTGGTATTGGCTCTTGATATTACAAAGAGGAGAAAAGACCCATTTCTTTCAATGCATATTTTACTCATAATGTTACATTTTAATAGGATGATACAGATACTACTTCTCATCTTTGAATTTAAGTTTTTCACTTAAGGAGTCTGACAAATGGCCTGAGTGCTTAGCTTATTTATAAAAATCTATCAAGGCATAGTTATATTACTGAGAAAACATTATGTGCTAAACGTGGGCCAGGAGCAGACAAAGAGGATCAGTAATCCTAGGGGACAGTAGTGTCGAGACTCAGAGAGAGACTAGAAATGCTGCCTGTAGGACCTCCAGATTTCAACACCGTGTTGCTCTGAATAATGATGTATTTAGTCTTAGCCAAAATGCAGCTGGGCAACCTGTTACTTCACATATGGATAACAACTGCTCAAATAACTTAGGGAAGTGCACAGCACAGCTTTGTTCCTGCCATACTTCATATGTTCTGCTCTATCCAAGATTGTGACTGTTGCGTGGTCAAGCCAAGTTTAGCACCATGGTCACCAGTCTCCCTGATTGTTGTTAGTTACATGTAGCAAAGGAGTGAACTCTCTTGTATATTTTGTTTTCTCTGACTTCTTGCAAATAGGAATTTTCCTGGACATATCGATGGATGTCACTTTATTGTGACTGAAAGACCAATCACGGAGGCATTCAAGAGTATCTGAATCTGCTTGGAACTGGAGAAGATAGGGGAATGGTCTATTGTCTCCTTACATCAGAGAAAACATTAGTACTAAGAGTCACAGAGAGTCCATGAAACCTGAAAGTTGTTGCCTTGTTCTGCCTCAAAACAGTTGTGCTTATGGACCAGGGCTCCTGATGTAGTGAGATTGGCCCCAAAGGAGATGACCCCAGTGCAGCTGCTGTCAGCATGATGGGACTCTCCTGAGGAAGGCAGTTGCTATTTATTAAATGGAAAAAGGATAGCATCCTCAATAAATGGTGCTGGTCTATCTAACTGGATGTCTACTTGTAGAAAAGTGCAAGTAGACCCATATTTATCACCATCCACAAAACTCAAGTCCAAGTGGATTAAAGTCCTCATCATAAAACCAGAGACACTAAATCTGTTAGAAGAAAAAGTTGGAAAGAGCCTGGAACTCATTGGCACAGGACACAACTTCCTGAATAGAACACCAACAGCCCAGGCTCTAAGGTCAACAACTAATAAATGAGACCTCATGATGCTGAGAAGCTTCTGTAAGGCAAAGAACATTGTCAACAGAACAAAGTGACAGCCTACAGACTGAGAAAAGATATTCACCAACCCTTCATCTGACAAAGGATTAATATCCAAAATATACAAAGAGCTCAAGAAATTAAACTCCACCAAACCAAATAACCCAATTAAGAAATGGGGTATAGAACTAAACAGAATTCTCAACAGAGGAATATCGAATAGCTGAGAAACACTGAAAGAAATGCTCAGTGTCCTTAGTCATCAGAGAAATGCAAATCAAAATGACTCTGAGATCCCATCTTACACACATCATAATGGCTAAGATCAAAAACTCAAGTGACAGCACGTGCTGGTGATGATGTGGAGAAAGGAGAACACTCTTTCATTGCTGGTGGGAGTGCAAACTTGCACAACCACTTTGGAAATCATTCTGGTGCTTTCTCAGAAAATTGGGAATAGGGCTTCTTCAAGACCCAGCTATTCCACTCCTTGGAATATATGCAGAAGATGCTCCAGCACACAACAAGGACATTTGCTCAGCCATGTTCATAGCAGTCTTATTCGTAATAGCCAGAACCTGGAAACAGCCTAGATGTCCCTCAGTCGAAGAATGGATAAAGAAATTGTGGTACATTTACACTATGGAATACTACTCAGCTATTAAAAACAAGAAATCATGAAATTTGCAGGCAAATGTATAGAACTAGAAACGATCATCCTGAGTGAATTAACCCAGACCCAGAAAGATACACATGGTATATACTCACTTATAATTGGATATTAGCCTAACAGGGATGTCCCCTGAAAATCTTTACTTACCAGGAGATTGGGATAGGTACTGGTACTTCCTATTGGGACGCCAGGTGAGAAAGGTAAGGAAGAATGGGGACATAGAAGGATCCAGAGGGTCCTAGAAACCTACAAATAGACCATCATCAAGGCTTGTGGATCTGAACGCAGGCAGGTCAGCTCAAACTACTGTTCCAACCAAGGGCAACGCATGTAGTAAACCTAGAACCCCTATTCAGATCTAGCCAGTGGACAGTGTGTGGAGAGTAGGGACTGACTCTGACATGAACTCTGTTGTCCCCTATTTGACCACTTCTCCCTTGATGAGGAGTCCTGTCGGCACTCAGAGGAAGAGTAAGCAGTGGTACCAGGATGAGAGCTGATAGGCTGTGGTCATATGGTGGGGGAGGAGGTGCCCTTCTGTCACAGACCTAGGGGAGGGGAATAGAGTGAAAGAGGGAGGGAGAGGGGAATGAGAAGATAAGAGTGAGGGGATAACAATTGAGATGTAATCCGAATAAATTACTTAAATAAAAAATACCGCCATTATAAAAGTAAGTAAGTAAGTAAGTAAATAAATAAATTTAGGCTGAGGCAAGATGAGCAGACTCAGTTTACTGAGCATTAAACAAACACAGTAGAAGAATCCCGTACATCTCAGCCACTAGGAAGGTGTGAAGGAGGAAGAGGACAAATGGGGAAAAGAGGGTCATTTTTAGGATTAGATATAAGAAGACAGAGCTTCAGATAAAGTGACAATCCCCCCAAAATGATCGCCGAGGTTTCTAGCCGGGAAGTTTTGTTGATTTCAGTGAGGTGCTTACGTGACACCATGCATGCTTTGCAGGACACAGTTACTCAGACGCAATGCTTCCTGCGATTTGTCTGGCTCCGTTTCCAGTGACTGAGTTTGCGAAGGCGTGTTATGAATGTGCAATTATATTCAGGTTCTCTCATATTTCAGTGTTCGACACTTCTAAGACTTCTCAGATTAAAATAACACCTTTCAAAATATGGGCATGATATTAAAATATAAACCATAAAAATTTATTACCCATCATATGAGTGATGTCTTAAACAGTGTAAGTCTTTTTTTGTGGTTTGTTTTTTTTCTAGAATATACAATGACTCTTGCTTGGAATTGCCAAACCATCTACCTTGGAACAAGTCACAAAGTAAACTCATTAATGTAGTCTATCAGCCTCTAAAAGTGGCTCGTGCAGAAGAGGAAAAAGCATTTAGTTTCTTTCCTGAACGATGGGCTGATTTTTCTGCGTCAGCACCAAGCTAAGCAAGCAGGTTGGTCTGTGCTTGTGGAGCCTTGAAAGATTAGTTTTTGCTACTATTAATAATGTTCTTCCTATATTTCATGTCATTCATATTGTACCATGTATATTGTAGAGCCGTGGGTAGAGAGATGAAAAGGTGCAGTCAAGGATTGATTCAGAAGTGCAAATTGCCGCAATAAACAGAGATAATTTTGTGCCACTTAAAAAATTGAAGCGTACTATATTATACAAGCTTCTAAGCAGAGTGCTGTGGGATTTTTTTCCATCAGTCAAACTGATACATCTCTCACATGGTGTTTTAGATGTCAGTAGTTTTAAAGCTTCTGCGTAGCAGACTGATACAGAACAGCAGAGTCATGGAGAGGTGTGTGGTGATCTTGGAAGTCTCTCCAGGAGCAGTGGACAGGTGGGTGAAAGAATCATTTACCCAGGAGCCCGAGAAGATAGTCCGCTGTGCAAACCCAGATTTTTAATTGAAGCATTTTTCTTACTTTTAAAGAAGAGTAAACATAAAAATGGAATCAATGCATTGTTTCATGAATTACCTTTTAACTGAAGGTCCTTTGGCCCTTAAATACTATAAGGAGGAAACCACAGGAGACACACAGAGACAAAGTCAGAAACTTAGAATTTTTGGAAGCTCAGACTGACTTCTGAATGCAGGATTTACTTAGAAGCGCCCTGGTAACCTCTGCCATAATATCCCCCCCCCTACAAAAGGCTCAGTGAGCTGGGAAAGCATCCACACAGCCCCTTTAGGTCATAACAGGCATTTGAAATGGATTTCCTACTTTGGGCTGACATTTTTGTTCCAACCTTGAGACTTTTGGCATTGAGGCTCATAATCTTATGGCCAATTTGGATTTTTAAGCAAAGAACTTAATTCAAAATCTCTCAGACAACAAATGACTGAAAAAAATCACTTTAATGATTTCAATGGAAATAAACCAGAAGGAGTTGGATTAAGTTTCTCTTAAGATATACATGTTTAGCGATTAAGAGGAAAATATGGCTCAGAAAAGCTATCTGTTTTTCTTTTCCCCTTCAAAATCCCAAATAGTTGAACAACTGAGTAGCTCAGAAGTCTCTAGTTGAGACATCTTTGTGGAAACTATTTCTGGCCATGGAAATAGTGCTAATAAAAGAACATGAGATAAAGCTCTCCTAAGAAATAAAAATTTAACGTGTGGTTTTTAAAGATTAGCCTTGATGATAAGCGTATTTTATTGAAGATGATTTAAGAATATTTTAAAGATGTGCTTGACTTGCTTCAGGAATTTTAGAGACAGAAGCAAAAACATAAGTAATTGCTTATGGACAATTGGTAGATGAAAAAATGGGGGTTTTGCCGAATGGCATTTCCAATGTGTTTGCTTTTCCTTAGCCACAATACACCTTGCACATAAATGGGAAAGAGTGAGAAGCCTGGGTCATTATGATGTGGGCTTCCAGGCTTCTGCAAGTAACAATTATTAACTTAGGTTCACCAAAAAACCAAGTCAGATCAAAGCATAGCAAAAGTAGACACCCCAAAAGACATGAACATAGAGAGACCAGTTGGCAAGAGGGAGGATTCAGTAGGGGTGGAAGGGAGGCAAGAGAGGGTGATGCAGGTTGAGTACGACCCAAATGCATCATGTGTAAGGATGTCATAATGAAGCCCATTACCATCTGAAGCTCAAATGGACTAGTGCTAAACTTAAGAGCTGCAGGCTCATTATAGACAATAAAGACCATGTGGAAGAATGTATGTGGCAGGCAAAGGACTCCGGTCGGGAAGCTAAGTGGGCACTTGGCAGGAGTACGGAGGCTATGTGAGGATTCAGGATCAGTGTCCCTCTTTTAGTACATTGAACTGTGAACAACAACAACAACAACAACAACAACAACAACAACAACAAAACAAGGGTCTAGGAGATCAAAATGCCATCTTCACATTTCATAAAACTATGCAAGAGATTGTGGCTAGCAGTGGATATGAACACTGTGTTCCTGGGAGCAGACTCAAGCTGGTTAGTCTTCCCCACCCGGGCTCAGGAAGAACTGGAAGAGGGAGGTCTGCAGTTCGGGAGCCAAGCAAGAGCCCAGTGGCCTGCCACTTGGGCTGCTGCTGCTGCATGCTGGGTTTCTGCAGCCGGCTTACCTCCAAGAGGAACGAAGGGAAAATGAACTGCACATGCATTTAGTTTCCTAACAATCTGCGAGTTGCAGTCTCTCTTGAGAGAAGGGCACCAAGTTTTGACAAGGACCCAAGAATGTCACTCCAGAAGGGGCTGCCTTCACAATGCTGAGAGCTTTTTTCTTTTAATCTAGTGACTTTAAACGGGGCTGCTGGTGCATTGGGTGTGTCTCTGCTTGTACCAATGATTTCAGGGTCCTGGTGGTGTTTAGTGAGTGGGGAACAAGATTGTTAAATATCACACAATGTCTCTTTTGAGAAAGAATTGTCCCAAGAAGCTCTGCCTGGGGATGCCTTAAGCTTATCCTAGCCTAATGGGTTATGTCTTCTGTCCAGCATGGGCAGATGTCTTTGCTGAGCCAGAAGCAATGGTTTCATGCCTTCCCGAGTTGCTCTCTTAGTGCGTATCTGATAGAAGAAAGAGGGGTTGCGGTCTCAGGGGCGCCTAGGAGGACCTTCCAGCAACTGTGCCACCGAAAGTTTCCTCCACATCCTAATAGTTCGGCAACCAAACTATAAATACACGGGCCTTTGGAGGTTTTTAAAAACCTAAACAATAGGTGTGCATAGTGGCACAGGCCTTTAATCCCAGCACTAGGGAGTCAGAGTTCAGAAGATCTCTGTGAGTTCAAAGCCAGCCTGGTCTACACAGTGATACTTCATCTCAAACGATAAGGAGGAGGAGGAGGAGGAGGAGGAGGAGGAGGAGGAGGAGGAGGAGGAGGAGAAGAAGAAGAAGAAGAAGAAGAAGAAAGGAACAAGGAAAACAACAAGAACAGAACAAGAACAAGAACAAGAACAAGAACAAGAACAAGAACAAGAACAAGAACAAGAGCAAGAACAGGAAGAACAAGAACAACCTAACTTAAAGCACCATTAATTCATATACTAGTGACTATGAAACAACCATCTGGTGTGGACAAGGCACCATGAGGACTACCAGGGCAGAGTCCCAGTCCTGTGATCTGTTTATGTGGCAACAGGTAAAACTCATCAAGAGAAACCTAAGGCAGAAGCTAGCATTGTGCTGCTTTATAGTATGGTCTTAGTTCATTCTTGCTGCTGTAATAAAATAGCTTAGGCTGGGTAACTTATAAACAGTAGGAATTCATTTCTCATCATTCTGGCGACGAGAAAAGCCAAGCTCGACATATCTGAAGGTCTGGTGTATGTTGCGGAAGTACTCTGTGTTGCAAAGAGGAGCTTCCTGCTGTGTCTTCACATTGTGTGAAGACAGAAGAGACAAACCGCTCCTTGGAGCCCACTTCATACAGACACTTAATTCTCATAACTATATTGTCTCTCAGAGATCCTTTGTCTCTGTCTCTGTTTCTCTGTGTCCCTGTCTCTCTCTGTCTGTCTGCCTGTCTGCCCCACTCCCCTGCAACCCCGCCCCCCTCTCTTGTTTTTGTTTTATTTTTAGACAGAGTTTCTTTGTATAGCCCTGGCTGCCCTGTATAGCCCTGGCTGCCCTGGAACTTGCTTTGTAGACCATGCTGACCTTGGACTCAGGGATCTGCCTGCTTCTGCCTCCAAGTGCTAGGTTTAAAGATATGTACCACCAGTGCCTGTTTGAGATCTCATCTCTTAAGACCATAATATTGGGCTTTAATATTCAGCATAAAGTGTGTGTAGGGCATATCCAGATACTTCATCTACTAAGGTCACATGCCTTGTTATTTCTTCCTACAAGTTCTAGACTGTCCAACATCTACCCACTTATTGAGCTCTGAAATGAACAGACTGCTTATCTAGAACAATTTAGAATATATAGAAGACTTTGGTAGGCCATACAGAGCTTCTAGAGACCCCCCCCACTCCCCTCCTAACACCGACCCAGTTTTATGTTACAATGTTCTATATCACCACGTGGTGCACTTATCACAGCTGGTGAACTCAGCGTTCACATGCTATTGTTATAGTCCGTAACTTTCACTGAGGCTCACTGTGCTGTGTGTTGTATGAGTTTTGTGAACACACAACAATAATAACATCACTGACCTAAAACTCTCCTGTGCTCTGCCTGTCAGCCCCCATCCTCCCAACCTACTGGTGGCCACTGCCTTTCTTTATGCTGTCTCTATAGTAGCATTTCCAGAATGAATTATTAGAGTTAGAGTCATAGACACTTCCAACTGTTATTTTTATCTACTAATTTTACTTTCTGGTACTTTTGCAAACATTCTTCACAAAAAGGAAATCATTCTTTTTTGGTGTCACAGATTAACTTTATGTTTTAATCTAATTTCCGAAGGAGTCCATTTGTTTGTGGTTAGAAATGGAAAACACTGGTTTTATTTTGGGGGAGGGTTTGGTTTGAATCTCCAGGCAGGAAACAATGGCTGTTACAATCCATGGCGGTCAGGAAGGAAGAAATTGCAGCTCACTAGTGTTTCCTAAACGAGTTAACTGAACTGGGTCCAGTTCACTCACACCAGGAAAGATACTGTGCTTTACTCCGTCTCCTAATTCAAACATTAATCTCACCCAGAAGTGCCTCACAGACAAAACCAGAATAACATTTGGCCAAATGCATGAGCTCCTTGTTCAATCAAGTTGATGCATAAATTAACCGTCACGAACTCGGGAAGGAGCAGACGAGCATACTGAGTGAGTGAGAGGCCAGTGGGACCCCTCTCCCTCCCTCAGATACAGATGCTGCCTCACTCATTTCCTGGCCTGTAGGCTGTATAGAGTGGGGCCATCTTTTGTTGTTGTTGTTATTTTTTCTTTATTCTTGAGAATTTCATACATGTGTGCAATAAAATCTGTCTATCCTCATTTTCTCTTCTCCAATGCCTCCTCTATATTGCTCCCCCCACCTCTATGTCCTTTCCTTTAAAAAAACAAAACAAAGGGCTGGAGAGATGGCGCAGTGGTTAAGAGCACTGTCTGTTCTTCTAGAGGTCCTGAGTTCAATTCCCAGCAACCACATGGTGGCTCACGACCATCTATACTGTGATCTGATGCCCTCTTCTGGCATGCAGGTGTACATGCAGACAGAGCACTCATATGCATAAAGTAAATAAATAAATCTTAAAAAACAACCAAACCAAAGCTCACTGAGACCAGTTAGTGGCCGCCCTGTTCTTGAACCTCCACAGTCACATGTTGCTGTGCCAGGTGCTGAGTTCCTCCAGCTCTTCCGAGATGCTCTACATCTCTGACATCACTGTTATGACTCAAACGCTCTTGACATTCTAGGTCCCATACTTCTAGAGTCACTCAAGGCAAGTGGTCTTAAGCGACATCTCCCCCAGCTGCCCGTAGGCGTCTGTGTCAGGAAGTAGTTCTGATTGTTCATGTTTCCCCACTCCTCTGTAGCAATGAGGAATTGTTCTTGATTCTTCCGGACTCTCTGTAGCAATGAGGAATTGTTCTTGATTCTTCTGGACTCTCTCTGTAGCAATGAGGAATTGTTCTTGGTTCTGGACTCGCTCTATAGCAATGAGAAATTGTTCTTGATTCTTCTGGACTCTCTCTGTAGCAATGAGGAATTGTTCTTGGTTCTGGACTCTCTCTGTAGCAGATCCAGAGTGAGCTGTTTCAGTTGTCTTAGTATGTCGCCAACACCTCCTGACCAATGTCGATTACCCGGATGAATGTGGGGGCTATCCACAGGAGCAGAGAGATTTAACAACTATCACGTATTAAAGGAAAGAAAGATCCTCCCTTTCTGAGTAGTTGTCACCTTCCGGTAGCATTTCTGTGGTGTGCCGACCTAGATTCCTTTGGGTAAATACTCCGGAGTTGTGTGACCCGATCGCATGGCATGAAGAGTGTTACAATAAAATACATCTGTTCAGCCTAGGAAGCCAACAACTGACACAAAGAGACTGAAACGTAACTCAAAGCTGCAAGCACTACGCTGGGCAGGATCTAAACTGCTACCTTTTAAACAATAAACTAAAACAAACTACTCTATTCCTCATAACCTACATATATCACAAGCGCTTGCCAATCTGATCCTTCCTGGCTGCTTCTCTCCTTCAGCTCCCTCCTTCAACTGTCCACTGTCCATCTTAACTGTCAACTCTGCCTCCTCTCCCTCTCCAGGAAGTCCCGACTTCCACTTCCTGTCCTTCTGCCCAGGTGATTGACTCAATAGCACTTTATTGACAGTTGCTACGTCTACTCAAGACATTCTTCGGCAGAAGAGTGTGCGCTAACCTCTCTTTAAGTGTTTGGTAGATGTCCCCAGTGATGCTAACCAACCCTGGCCCTTTTTTCTTCCTGTGAATTAGGAATTTTTTTAACTCTACATTGTTAATTTTTTGGTAGATGCAGTCACCGATAACATTCCCTCATAGTTTTTAAAGTGTATATGAGATCAATCAGAAAACTTGTTTGGAAGATGGAAGCAGCCAATAAAAACTTAAATCAGGAAAAAAAAATCAGATTACCGTGTAAAGCATGGTGATATTTTAGTAGCAGGAAAACTTTCTGAGAAATGACATTTCATTTGAAACTGACAGTATCTAGCCACACAACTTACCTCACATTCCAGGCAGAGGAAAACTGCCACTGCCAAAGTGTGTGTGTGTGTGTGTGTGTGTGTGTGTGTGTGTGTGTGTGTGTGAGAGAGAGAGAGAGAGAGAGAGAGAGAGAGAGAGAGAGAGAGAGAGAGAAAGTTGGTTTGTTTGAGGAATAGAAAGAGAGCCACGATGCATGAATTATACTGAGCGGAAGAAGATGAGGCCAGAGAGATGAACAGGTCCAGATCGTGTAAGAGCTGGCAAGCAGTCAGGATTTTCTTCCAAATGGAAGCTGCTAGAAGCTCTGGTGCGGGAGACCAGTATTCTCTGCTTCATGGCTTAAAAGATCATTCTAGCCCTAGTGTAGGAAACAGGTCGTGTAAAGTCAAATCAGGGATGCCACTTACTAAGTCTTCGATAATATTTCGTTGTAGCAATCCCAGTTGAGGGCAGAACGTGTCTGAAGTAGGGGAAGAGTGAAAACAGAAACAAAGCAATCTGGATGTGGCTGGCAGCAGGATTAACTTGCCGATGGCCTACATGTCTGCAGAAGAGCGAGGAACCAAAACGGACGGCTTTTTCTGACTCGAAAAACTCGGTGTACGGACTTGCTGATGTTCTGGTAGGTTCTTCTCTCATTCTGGGATCTCAAGTGCTGGTCAGTCTGAAAAGGAAAAACAGTGAGATGTTCAGGCTGTGTGATAAATATGGAACTGTAGAGAGGCATCTACGTCATCTTTGGCCAATCAGAGATGCTTGTAAGAAAGAACATTTGGCCTGATGCAGACAGGAAATCTAGGTGAGGACGTGGGATGCCATTTCATGAATACTGGCTTAATGATTACAAAATATTTAAATTCTCCCTCCCTCCCTCCCTCCCTCCCTCTCTCCTTCCCTCTTTCTGTGCATGTTAAGTACAGTGCCCAAAGAAGTCTCAGGAGGGCATCAGGTCCCTTGATGTTACAGTTGTAGGTGGTTATGAGCCACCCATAATGTGTGCTGAGAACCAAACAAGCCCTCGGCAAGACCAGTACCTGCTTTTAACCTCTGAGCCATCTCTCCAATCCCAGTTACCATTTCTAAGCCAGTTTTATGAATGGAGATAAGATTCCTTCCCTCAGAAAGTCAAGGCCTTCTTTAACGGCCATTGCTAGTCCTTGAAGGACAGTAGGGCATGGATTGAGTTGTCTGTAGCTCTGTGTGCCCACCTAAATGGCAGGCGTGTGCAGAGTGGCCATGGTCAGAGCTGTGCTGCTTTTCCTGTGTGGCCAGAAGATAGGTGTGCACTGCTGTTCAGGTGTAGATAGGTGTTTTATAAATTAAAGGCTCCTCACTTTTCCTGGTAGTGTTGGAGCCAATTTACATCTTCTCAGAAGCCAGAAACGGTTGGGTTTTCAATACTCAGTAGTATCTATCATGTGGCTTTAAATACTCCATAGACTTAACTTTGTGCTGATTTTCCTGCCGGACTTGGGTGATGCTCTGTAGGGCTTCAGTTCTGCAGTGGAGATGCACTGAGGCATTTGGCTTGCTCTCTTTGCCAACTTTGTATGCATAAATAGTTCTATGGGAAAAATAGAAATAATAGCCCAGTGAATGTTTTTTAACCTTATGCCTATATTAACAGTGTTTGTGTGTTTATGTATGTATATGCATGTGCATGTGTGTACACATTCATACGTGCATGGGGGAGTATTGGCCCACAAGTGTGCATGTATGAGTACAGGTCGGGGGTAACCTCAGGTGTTATGCTTCCATACCTTAGCCGCTAGTTTTTCTGAGTCAGACTCCCCCGCACCCCCACCCCACCCCCGGCCTATAAGTAGCTGGCAAGGCTAGGCTGGGCAGCTGGCCCCGGGGCCTGCCTGTTTCCCCCACCTCAGTTCAGGGATTATACTAGCAGCCAGGTTTCCCATGGGTTCTGGGCATGGAACTCTGCTCCCCGATGCTTGCATGGCAAGCCCGTTACCGACTGGCTTGTCTTCTAAGCCTTTTAAAAACAAAATATTTTTAAAAAGGTTTTAGGACACTTATCTTGTGTGTATGCATAAATGATCACAATTAATAAATGACATTTGAAGATAATTACAGACGTGATACTTTACTCATAAATATTTTCTACATGACTCTTTAAGGGGCAGACACTCTCATGCCTAAATCTGAAAATACTGAAACTCAGGAAACTTACCTCCAAAAAAGATTAATTTGATATAGGTTTTGTAATTAAAATTTGATGGTAACAACCTCCTCTTTCTCCCCCCTCTTTCTGTGATACCTGTTTGTATGTTATATGCACAACTGTGGGTGTGGGTGTGTTCATACTTCTGCAAATGTGTGTGGAGACCAGTGAAGGCTTTTCGGTGTCCTCTGTTACTCTTTGTCTTGATCTCTAGAGACGGGGCCTCTTACAGAGCCCAGAGCTCTCTGGTTTTTGAACAGGCTGCCTGGCCACTCAGCTCCAATAGCTCTCTTACCTCTAACTGCCACGGTGCTGGGCTCACTGGTGCCGGCTTCTGCATGGAGGCTGGGATGCAAACGCATGTGCTCATATCTGCACATCAGTCACTATCAAAGATATTTCTAAAATTCTTTTTTTAAGTCTTAGATTTGGATGCACGAACTGATCAGGGATCATACATTGCTCTTGGCTGGGAGGCAGCACCTAACCCTGCATGTACTGAGTTCTGTGTCTTATCTACTCTCACTGCCATTTTCAGTGTTTAAAAGGAACATACTTTGCCTCTTTTAGGAAGGGTGTACGGCACTTATTAAGTATGTAATAAAATAAACTGTTTCCCAGCTGCTGCATAGACCTGAAGGTTAACTCTGAAAATGACTTTTCCAGTCAGGAAGTGAGCTGAACTGATGCTTTTAAAATTCCTGGTCTTTGAACTGTTCGCTTAGCATTAGTCATGTTCAGTAAGAATGCACTTTGTTTGTAGGGTTGCACAGCATTTTAATCTCATAAAAATATAGAAACCATCTTCAGATTCAACCGATTGTAACTTTTAAAAAAGTTTTGAAATGAAACATGAAAGTATAGCTTCAGTCTCTTAAGCTCACAAATTACAAAATTACTAATTGCTCTGAAAAACTTCAGAGTTTCTTAGTTTTAAAAATTGTCAGAGAAGAAATGCCAAATTAGTATTGAACAGGCTAGATTCACCAAAAAACAACTTCTCCCCAATTAAGGTGCTTTAAAGAACATGGCAACCTGAATGTAGCACTCTCAGTGGAGCACTCTCACAGAGCACTCTCAGTGGAGCATTCTCACTGGAGCACTCTCACAGAGCACTCTCGGTGGAGCACTCTCCTCGGTGGAGCACTCTTCTCATTGCTATGTCTCATTGAGAGTCTTCATTCTTCTTTCTGGCCCATTATTTGTTGCATTTTTCTTTTTTAGTGGATGAACAGCATTGGCCAATGCTATGTCCCCAAAGGGAAATTTAAATTTGATCAATTTAGCATTTTCAGATGCCACTTAATTTTTTTTTTATAATCACAACACACGTGAGAGAAGTGAGGGCCAGGGCATGATAGCTACACGGTGTATATGTTCTGATGGGATTTTCCTTGCCATGTGGTTTGAGTCATAGTAGATACCAATGTTTGGCGGTTTGTGTTATTGAGGCCTTCTTTTATCTTTTTCTTCCCAACATATCCTGAGGGACAAGTAAGCTATGGGACTAGGGGTGCTGGCCTGGAGCAAGATCGAGGTCTAAACCCTGCAAATCCCTTCTTGAAACCAGCAGGAGTAAGGATTGTTATAAGGACATGTCCAGCTAGCACCTAGAATTCCTCTTTATGCAAAACAAGAAACAAAGAAACACAAAACAAAACAACAAACAAACAAAAAACCCAAAAAATCACCCCCCAAATCAAACAATAACAACAACAACAACAACAACAAAACACCCCAAAACTCAAAATACCATTCCTAGCACTTCAGCCCCAGCCAATGATGTATGTACTCACTTGAAAACCCCTGCCCACTTCTCCAAGATTTATACAGCCCTTATGACTCCCCAGTAAAAGAGAACTGTCTCACTGAAAACAACATTTGAGATGGCCTTTTTTCCTGAATGGAGGTCCTGCTTACCCACCGGCCTGTTAAGCTTCATTTCTTCCAGCTCAATGGTGCCTGAATGACCCAGGGAGGAAACAGAACCTGGCGGGCAAACTCCAGGGCTTTTCCTGACTTTCCTCCTTAAATGTATTTTTTTGCTAGTCCCCTACTCAGCGTTTAAGTGCTCTTCTCCTTTGGCCACCTCCACTTTACGGTTTGCATTCTGAGAGCTGTCCTCTCATCAGGTCTCTCGGGCCGTGTCTTCCTTTAGACTTCCCGATGCTTTGCAGTCATCACCTGTGGGGACGTCATTGAAAGGTGCTCCAAGTTCTCTTGTGCTGGTAGACTGCACATATGCTCAAAGGCGTTGGCTATTAAAAACAGTGTTTTTACTCATCTGGGGCAGCGATCTTGGCTTTCCTGGAGGTCTGTTCTTCCACCTCACTCCACTTTGTCCCTGGGACCTTGTAGGACTCTAGACCTCATTACTCACAGCTCAAAAGTTCCGCCTCTGAGGTCTTCAAGACTGTGCACTCAGTGGGTGTCTTGTTTGCGGCCTGGGTTCTCAGTGAAACTGCCAATGTTGTCACCAGCTGATCTTTGCTCTTGAGGTCTCCAAACTAAACCGATGGGGAGTCTTGCCTGTTCTGTTTGAAACCTTTGTTTCTATCTCCCTAGGTCATCTGGAAGTGACTCAAGTCCAGCGTGTCACCGGAGGAGACGTACTGTGTTTGCTTTGTTTTCTCTCTGTTCCCTCAGGAGCATGCTGGATTAATCAACAAATGAGCCACATTTTCCTCACCAAACTTATTCCTGACTTTCTATATCACCTCTTAGTAACTGAGAGTGTAGATATTAAATATTTTTGTGCTTAAGAGTTTTAGGGCTGTTGTAGAATATGAAGTTCAAAATTAGGCTTCTAGAGGACATAAATTTATCAGATAATTTACTTCAATCCACACAGCACCAAGGACACACTTACACTGAATAAGAAGCCAGATGTCTAAACAAAACAACGGAGCAGCACCAGCTTTTGCGTTGAGGATAAGTAATGTTTTCCACTAGAAAACCTGATACATCTTGCCATTTGTATATTATATTAGTTTTATATTTGGTCTCTCAACCACATGTTAAATGTAAATATGAAGGAGCTTCCTTCTGTTTCCTCACTTCTCTGTTGGTTACCATTGCTGCCCTGCATTTTAAATGTAACACTTACTTCTGCTTTTGAAGCAGGGACGCACACACACAGCATGAAACTCAAGGTCAACAAACACACATGATAAAGGTCCTTTGAGTCTCCTACTATTCTCCTGTTAATCAGTTTCTGTGTATATTTTATATTCTATATGTGCTCCAGCTTTCTTCGTCAGAATTACATAAGCTAAAACTATACTTTATTGACACCTTGTTTTAATCCATACATTATCTGCCATCTTAATAACATTTATTTACTGTTTTATTTAGACATGTTCACTCTAGATGAGTTTTAGCTACAAATAAAACCTGAGGAAAGATTGGTTCAGATAGTCATGACCTTTTTAAAAAAAAAAAAAACAACTAAAATTTGAAAAATAAACAGCAAATATGCAACATCTGAAAAAATGGGAAAGGGCACACGGGGGCCAGATGAATGTAGGAGCCTTGACTCTGTGGTAGTTTTTTGGGGACAAACACTAATCTGATTTATCTGCAGATACCTTCTTCCTGCCTAAGGTCAGCAAGGATAGGTACTTTTCTTTCCCACTCAGTTGGATATAGAGTGCTAAGTTCTGCATGACTGATTTCTTCATGGGTCCCCTGAGGCTGTAGTATCCAATAGGACATTAGTAGGTGTGTAATGAAAGAAGAGTTGCAGGATGAAAAAAAAATGTTTGCGAAAAGTGCTGTGGTACGGACAATAAACATTTTTTAGTGGAATTCGTAAATTACTCTCAGGGTCTAAGATGTTAAATGCAGCCCCCGGAGCAGCTGAGGTAGTTTGCTTAGAATGAACCCTGTCAGTCTTCACTCGGGCTGAGAGGGACCATCTTTGCATTTGGCCTCAGCGTTCCTGCCATTTGTTTCGTAGTGTTTGCAGAATGTGATTGTGGTGGCTCCCAGGGGACGAGGATTTACCGAGGCAGTCGATGTCTTTAACGTGCAATAACTTGTTATGTCAGAAGAAAATGTTTCCTCACTCCCTGCCTTTCTGACTTTATAATTGCCATCAACAATGCGAGCTGTGTACATCAGCCATGCCACTGTTTACTCAGAACACTGGATAGACTGCCTTTAAAAGGCGCCAGCCAAGAAAACGTCCATGTGTTTGCTTTTCTCTGCAACCAGGGAATGTGGGAGGGCAGTCTTCACCTGGTCCAGGCACAGGAAATGGGCAGCCTGTGGGCTGGGATGCTTCCTTGCTCTAACGCTGTCACGAAATTACGTGAGTGGAAGTTAGTCAGTACAAATTAGATGGATAAGAACTTCACATAGAGTTTGAGGCTCTCTGTGTCTGCTCATAGATATTGTCAAAACACGGAAGCCTCCCTTCCTGAGGCTTGAGACCATTTTATCTTTTCAACCCTTACATGTGTACCTGAGAATAAATATTGTCTTTGTTTTACCTTTACTGAAACTTTTTTGTTTGTTTGAAACTGTTGCTCACAGCCCAACCTGCTCTAGAAATCCCTGTATAAACTAGACTGGTTTGAATGAGCAATTCTTCTGTCTCTAGCTCCCAGTTACTGGAATTGCAGGCATGTGACTATATACTCAGAAACGTGGCTTTTCAGTGGTACATGGCTCTATGCTCAGAAATGTGGTTTTTCAGTGTTGGACCAACGACATCCTGCACGTCAGGCAAGTATATGATCAATAAACTATCTTCCTGTGATATTAAGTTATTTTCCTGCTCAGTTTCAGTATCTGTCTCAGATTGGTTAAGTTGTCCTATGAAATCCAAGAGTATAAGCTGATACTTCAGCTCAGTTTTTAGGAGCGAAACCTTCACTTGCCAACTTTACTCCTTCTCAGAAACCAAAGCCAATTTAAACAGCGAGCAGAACGCAGGGTTGTTTCTGTGTGAGCAAATTGCTGAGCCACGGTTTTGTTTGTTTGTCTTTGAGCTGTGGTGGTTCTGTAGGTCTTCTTCTCATTCTTGTTCATAACATAATCACAAAAGAGACAATAAAGAAGGGAAGAAATTACAGTATGTGACTTTAATGACTTCATGAGTCTTTGTGGTAAGGATATCTTTGTATTGACATTTTAGTAAGTATAAAGTATATTGTACATAAATACATTTGTTAAAATATTTCTAGTAATTATATATCCATGAATCTATCGCACATAAAATATATATGTATGTAAAATACTTTTATGTGTATAAATTATATTTAAATTAATACACAAATATGAATATAAATAATATATAAAATTCAAGATATAAATGATACATAGCTATGCATAAATGTGTATTTAAATATTTGAGGTTACATGTTTACATGTACTCATATATAAACTATACAATACATTACTATTTTATACACTGTATTTTATATATTTGTATTTCTGAGTTTTCCATGGGTAATATAACAAGTCTTAAAAGCAGATATATTCTTGGCTGATGTGGGCTTTTTGTGTGTGTTAATGTTCTGGCTTGAGGGGGTAATGACATTTGATTTTTTTTTTGACATTTGATTTTTTTAAAGATGGATTTAAGCCAGTCCTGGAGAGAATAAGTGGTTTAGTGCTCGCATTTTTTCCCCAGTAAGATGTCACACCAGCTTCCTCTGCTGGCCAAAATCAAGTTACATGAGAATTCTCTAGAATTCTCAGAGTGTTGGGGCGTGGTGGCCTTTGGCCTAATTGTTTGGTGACAGAAAGTAGTATAAAACTGGGGGAGGCCTCTTGGCACTGGAGAGTGAAGGAGAACAGTTCATCTGTTTATTAGCCTCACCGTTCTGTAGGACAGATCCTACGGCATGTCACCGGCCGAGCAGCTGGCAGCTGGAATGCTGTATCTGACCCCTGAGAGCCAGACAAAAACACTGTTGAAGGATGGATGGGGTCAGCCACACTCCAGCTGCCTCCTGTCCCAAATTAAAGTAGCCAAGAGACTCACATGGGCCACTGAGCCAGACTGCAGCAAGGAGCTAAAGGGTTTTAGCTGCTGGTTTGTTCCTGGGCTCCAAAGGACTCATTGTTAAAAGCAGAGAGGGCCGTAGTGTTGGAAAGTGGTACCATGTTCATATCACCAGCAGGCCTGCTTGCAAGGGTGCTGGGTGGACGTGCTTTCTCAGAGGCACAGCCAGCCAGCAGTGACAAGCTGTTGAAGTTGAAGCCTTACTTGCCTACAGCAGTCCTGTGGTATAGCTGCAGGGTCTGGTGTGCAAGGGACGTAGGAGACTCAAGGCACTGTGACATCACCTTCCTCAATGGTGCCGGCTAAGAGCTGCGCCTGTGGTACGTGAGATACCCAGCCTTGGAACCACCTGCTTCCCTTTGGATGTGGCTTCTAGAAAGAGGATAAAGCGTTAAGTTAGAATTTGGTGATGGCGATGAAGCCATCCAGTTCAGTTGTCTTCCAAAGCTTATTTCAGTGGTTTTGGACTTTAAAGGTCAAAACAAGAGGAAATGCTTTGCAATGTGGAAGTGGTAGAAATAAGTACCCTATTAGTCTTCTTCACTTCAAGAGCTGAATTCCTTGGAAATTGGATGTTTGGGTGCATAATGTTTTGCACGGCAAATTGAATCTCTTATGGATTTCCAGTCTCTCAGTTGCCCCCTTTGCCTAGGGTATGTCTCTTCAGCATCTTCAAATACCCATGGCGGGGTCTCTCTCTGGTGTTGCCCTTCTGACACTTGTACCTGACTGCTGAGACACACTTGTGGTTCACTGTTCTGTCAGGAATGTTTGGAGTGATTTAAAGGGTAGAACTTCTATTGGCACCTAGACTGCTTCTGACACTCAAGTGTGCCACTTTGAGTACTTACCTGCACAAGCTCTGACCACCACAGGGGTTCCATCTCTATAAGCAATTAGGGAACATTACAAGAATATTGGAAGGAGTCCCACATGCAAGATGGACTGGTGCTTTACTCTACAGTGGGCACAGGAAGGCATCTCTCTAACACTCACATTTCTAAAAGGATACAATTATATATATATATATATATATATATATATTTTTTTTTTTTTTTTTTTTTTTTTTTTTTTTGAGACAGGATCTCATAGTTCAGGTTGGTCTTGAACTCAAAATTCTCCCATCTCTCCCTCCCTCCCGAGTATCTCGATTGTCTGTGTGTGCTGCAATGCCTGGAAACAAGAACACACTTATTAGGGATTGTTAGAAAGTCAAGAGCAGGCAGGCGGTGCCGTGTGTGTCACAGGCATTCAGGCAATGCGGTTCTAGCAATAGGATAAAGAATTATGAGGGAGAATTATGAAGTGAGCGATGCTGGATGGGGAAGCTTACAGGGGGCCTGGGTTGGGATTCCCTGACAAGGAGACCTGAAAGGAAGTGGGGTTGGCTTTGGGAAGTAAGATAGGAAGCTTGTAATGCTCCGAGGTGGCTTTGAACCCATCGGGGTACTGAGTAGAACAACAAAGTACTGAGATACACAAGGAATTCTGGTGACTGGATAGGCTATCTGATAAGATCCAAAAGATGGCTAAACATTTGTATGAAAGATTTTCCCAGTGATCTTGTGAGATATATATATCTATGTCTGTGTGTGTGATGTGCCATCATGTGTGCATATGTGCATTTTCATATGTGTGCACCCATGTATGTGCATGTATGTGCAGGCATGTGCAAATCTGCGGATGGCTTCAAGCTTTGTACTCAGTCTTTTCCATCTTATTCACCAGTCTGTCACTGAGCCCAGAGCTCATCCGTGTGACTACTCTAGCTCACCAGTGCATCCCGGGGACCCTCATTTCCACCAACAGCCAGCTGGGATGACAGGCCACCTCTCATACCTTCCCAGTTTTTTATGTGGGTTCTGGGGACACTGTGGTTCTCACTCTTGCACAGTAAACACTTTACTCGCAGTGCCATCTTCTCATGTTAAGGAAGGTGCCGTTTCCTCCTGTACCTAGGTAGGAAAGAGAGCTTGGATGTGGTCTTGAAGAAAGTACACATGTGTTTGCCATGCGAATATAGTAATTTCTAAGGTCAATTGAAATAAAACAGAACATGATGTTATGATTTAGCCAACCATGGTCTCAGGTGGTTTTGATTTTTTTTTTGTCTCAAAGAATAAAGATATTAGTTATACATATTTCAATTAATTTCCAAACAGTACCTAAATATAGTAAAATGGTCATTACATGCTAGTAATCTTTAGAAGAGGCAGCCTGTGTCTGCAGATAGCTTAGCTTGTGTCCGGGCACAGTTATTGGTAAACTTTGTGAACACATTTTTATTTAGAGCATAGTTCTGCTCTGGCTAGTTTCTTTTTGTCACCTTGACACAAGCTAGGGTCATCTGTGAAGAGGAAGATCAATTGAGATTACCTGAAATCAACTCCGTAGGGCATTTTCTTGATTAATGATTGATGTGGGAGGGCCCCGCCTACTTGGAGTGTTACCATCCATGGCCCTAGGATGTATAAGAGCAGGCTAAACAAGCCATAGAGAGCAACCAGTAGGCAACGTTACCACAAGGTCTCTGCCTTAGTTCCTGCCTCTAGGTTCCTGCCCTACTTCCCTTCATGATGCACTACAACTATAAGGTCAGATCAGACTTTCCTTCCTCAACCTGCTTCTGGCCCTGGCATTTATCACAGTCACATATACCCAACCAGTATTGAGGTTCTTCATTTGGAAGCTTAAACCCATAAAAAAATGGCCATTTCTTTTAGATGAGATGTGTATTCATGTTACCTGGCACTTAAATTTAAATGTGTGTGGTATGCATGCATATATGTGTGTGCTCGTGACTGTGTGCAACCTCAGAAATCATTGCTGTGGGAGCCTTCCATCTTCTCATTCGCAGGGAATTTAAGATTTTACAGCAGGCGACTTGTTTTCACCTTGCCTTCATTCTTACCGCAGCTTGGATGACAAGTGCATGCTGCCACACCTGCTTTTTGTGTGGGTTGAGTTCAGGTTTTCACATTCACAAGGCAAGAGCCCTTGTGATCAGCCATCTCCCTAACACCAGTGCTTAGTTCTTTAGTGAGCAATTTGCTCTTATTAACCTGAAAAGGGTGGGGAAGAATGAACAAATCATGAATTTATTACAGAGATTTATGTTGTATTCAACAGATAATTTGTGGCTAGGATTTGTTGTTGGCTTAAAATTATAAGTCTAATTATTTTACTTTTCCTGGAAAGGAGATGAATTTATATTTTGACTGCTACATTCTTGACAGTTTTATTTTATGGGGTAAATACTCAAGATTTTAGTGCATTCTAAGAGAGAGGCATTTGTGTCAAAAGCACTCGTTTTAAAGCGTTCCTGGTGGGTTCTGGGGGAGTTAGCGAGCCGACATGTTGAATCAGTTACTGGGTTTATAGTCAGTTATTTCTGGGTTAGTCAAAGTGCGAACTTGTTTCTAACAGCTAACCCTCAGTTATTTTTTAAAAGACTTTCTGTTCATGCTTCTGAAATTTAGCTGCGGATACCACATGGATCCATACTCATTCTTTCTCAAGCTCTGAGGTCTAAGCCGTTGAACAAGCCAGACTGACCTTTGACATGAAATAAAGCTTACAGGGAGAGGGGATTTAATTTGCCTTTCATTTTCAGTGCCGTGTCTTGTAATATGGATTTATGAAGAACATGAGCCATGGTTTTCACACCTCTGTGCACTTTGGGACGTAAACATTTAGGGAGATCTGCAGGCACAAAGGCTACTCTGTGCTGGGAAAAATAATGACAAAAACGTCTAAGAAGCTGGGACTGAAAATAAAGTCCTTTGTGTGTTCTTGTAAGTCAGTGAATTTTGTGGGCGTTTGGGTCTTCTCACATCTCCTGGTAGGTATTTCTGGAACAATAACGTGGCTGGACTTGTCCTAACAGCCATCCAGGGAGCTTGTGAGGAAAGAGGGCTCATTTATGGTTGCAGTCTGGTGAACGGGTTACAGGTCTGCAAAGAGGTTCTGTCTTTCCTGGCTAGGGCACTAGGACAGACAGTGTTTGGTAAATGAATCTGGGCCTCATAAATTACTGAAAGTTCATTAAAATGGAGAAAAAATGTCAAACATTATTGGTGTATAAGTGTTCTGGTGCTTTAGGTCCCTTAGACCATGACAAGATGACAGATTAGGAAGGAATCACACCAAACTTTGCAGTCTCCGTGATTTGCCTATATCAGTCCCAGGGACAGTCTTAGCTCAGGGTCTGGGGAGCTTCAGAGGAAAGGGACACACGTTTTCATGTGTGTGTGTGTGCGTGTGTGTGTGTGTGTGTGTGTGTGTGTGTGTGTGTGTGTGTGTGTGTACACATATACGCCTCACTCCTCTTTGGCTGCCCAGGGGTCTACTATCTTTATCCATGGAGCAACAAAGCAGCTGGAGGCAGCACGGGTTCCTGGCAAAAAGATCTCAGGTCAGATCTCTTACAGAGACTGTTCATATGTTGTGTGTGAGGAGGAGTTCAGAGTTCTCCCGCATAGCCGAGAGAGGAGTGCAAGGGAGTTAAAAGTGGGCAACCGTGGAGAGATGCTTGCTTCTGTGGTGAGAGACCGACACTGGCAGTAGCACTGACGGGTTAAGTGTCCCCTGATCAGACGCAGCATGGAAGCCTTTGGCCAGGGAGAGCAGGCTGCACCTCAGTATAACCTGATATTGATGGAGGAATGGAGTCTTTCCCTAGTACCTTGACAGGAGCTGAACTGGAGCTTAAATGAGAATTGTGAGAACCAAGGGTGGAGTTGTCTCATAGTTGACTGAGAAAGTACCAAATTAACTGAGTTGAACTTGAACTAATACATTTAAAATTTCTCTGACCAAGGGATGAAGGAAGTAGGCTAAGTTTAAGGAAAAAAGAAATAGTACATTACCTAGACTTTCTGGCAAGTGTATGGAACTGAGGGGCAAACCGGAAACTCATTGATGCTTTTCACTTGGCTTCCCAATAATGTAAACCACTTTGTCGCAGACACTTCGGTCAGCCTGGAGCTGAGCGGGTCTGGGAAAGAGTTTATGCCTGGCTGGCATGTAGAATAACCATGGTTATTGTCAGGCAGAGAGTGGCATGCTGGGTAGTAAGAAATTGCGTAGTTTTCTTCTACCGACTGCTATAGGGCTAGAGAGTGCTTACAGGGGCTCAGTGGTTAGGAGCATGTGCCGCTCATTTGGAAAGCTAATGGCTTGCACTCCTGACATACTCAGGCAATCAAGTTTATTCCTTCTCAAGCCTCTGATATAGTTGAAGACCAGATAGCTTAGTTTTACAATGAACCTTAGTTGGTTAGGGATTAAGATGTTCTTAAGTCTATATAATAGATGTTTTAAATTGATAATGACAAGATGTGATGGAGATTGATTTACATTCAGAATTTTAGACGCACCAAGATAGGAAAGAGGTTCTTCAAGGCTGTCAAATACAAATAGTGAAAACACTAAGAATGTAACATTTATATAATTCCTGATTGTGTCATGGTTCTTCTTGCTAAAGGTAGTTTATTGTACATATATGGAATAATATAAATGCATATGTAAAAAAAAATAAAAGGAGCATGTGTTGCTCTTGCCAAGGACCTGAGCTTAGCTCCTAACATCTATGTGAAGTTTCTCATAACTGTCTGCAACTCTGGTTCCAGTGAGATCTGACACCCTGGTCTCTGCTGGAACCCACACTTACATGTCCCCACCCCAATACACATAATTAAAAATAATGAAAGTAAATATTTTAAATAAAGAGTTTCAATCACCTTTTTTCAGCTGCCAGATTAAATATAGGCAACATTCCTAAGTGGATTTTTCTGTAAGAAGATGTAAGTGGCCAACGTGTTCATGAGAAGGTGTCCAGCATCTTTAATCAGCAAGGAATGTAAGTGGAAACTACAATGAGACATTGCCTGACCCCAGAGAGACTGACTTTCATCAGAAAGACTAAAGAAAGTAAGCATAGCTGATTTTGTGAAGCTAAGTGAAGCTTTGTGCTATTGAGAATGTAAATCATGGGACTAGTTAGCAGGTTGCCAAAAATCTACAAATAGAAATATTATGTGGTCCAGCAAGCCCACCACCAGGCACATGCATAATGAGAGGAAATGTAGTCAGATTAAAGAAAGATCTGCATCCACACACTCACTGAAGAACTGTTCACAGTAGCCATAAAGATGGAGGCAACCTGTGTGGACATCAGCTGATGGCCAGTTAAAAAAAATATCCTGTGTGTTTCAAGTATCCTGGATAATGTATATACCATGAATACTGTCCAGCCATGGGGGAATAGACTCTTGCCATCTGTGACAAGATAGATGGGATTATGTTAAGTAAAACTAGCTTGGTCAGGCAAGACAAGTGCCACATGACTTTATCCATATGTAGAATGAATATGGCCTCATAGATGGTGAAATAGAAGGACGTTGCCCAAGGCTGAGGGGAGGAGGAAGGAGTAGGCATGGGCGGCCCTAACCTTGCAGCAAGGAAGCTGCAAAGGAGTCAAAAGATCACGTTGCCCAAGATCGTAGGCACCAGGTAACATGAATTTAATTAAAAAAATCACAATAAATTTTAAGTCAAATTCAGTCAAAAGGTGGTTTTTAAAAATCGCTTCTCCATCTCTGTCATATTCTTGGTGGCGATAGACTACATTGGTGGAGCCTTCGAGAGGCCCCGATGTCAGAAATTCAGCAACCAAACTCGATTCCCAACCTTGCTTGGACAAGCCATGGGACCCCATTTTCTGAGAGCCACTGTGGACTTCAGTGCTTTTGTTTTGCTCTCTCCCTCTTCCTCTTCCACTCTCTGCACATGCTGGTCAATAGGAGCCGAGTCCCCCTTGGCTCCACGTGGATCCAGCTTGGCCTTTCATGACTCTTGACATGCTGATCCAGGGCAGACACAGTGCTTAAGTCGGAAGCTGGCCCAAGGTGCAGCTGTCATCGAAGGAATCGAGAAGTAACAACTTTCCCTCCTAAGCTGCTTGCATTATAAGCACGGCTTCAGTGGTCCCCAGCACATGGACGATAACGCACCACATAGGAGGCTTTGCAGGGGCAGCGTCAGTTCTGGCAGTGTTCGAGCTGAACCTGATCAGCCCGGAGCTTCAGAAAGCCTGTATCCTTTGAAAAGGACGGCAGGGACAACCGAATAACTTCCCAGTGCCTGCCCTGCAACGTAGGAACTAACGGAGTGATAGAACAGGAGCTGACAGCTGGAGATCAAAATCAGCTGTGGGGCTAATAAAAGCTGGATCAGTAGATGTGCGGGCCATGTTCCTAAGTCCCTCCCCTGAAGTGGATTTATAGAGCCAAATCCTACATGGTAAGTGGGGCTAAGGGCAGAAAGCAGAGGCCAACACTGTCTCTAGAAAAGTGGGGAGGCCAACCCTGGCTAGGGAGAGAAGAGGCCAAGCTGAGTACCACCCTGATACAGACATGTGTCACAACACCGTGCTTGTCAACCACCAGTGACATATATGATGGTGGCCCCGTGATATTCTGAAACATTTCTCCTGCCTCGCGAGATTGTAGCCTGCTAACACTGAAGAGCAATGCGTGTGTATGTTTGTGGACTAGCTTTATAATACAGTTACATCGCCTCACACACAACTCACGCAGCAGACAGCATTTGATAACGACATACGTAACTGTGGGAACATTTTATCTATTTGTTGCACCGTGCTTTTTAATCACTATTTTAATTAATTAGCTGCAATTTTATTGCAGTTTTCAATGTGTCTGTAGAAGAGGTGCATACCACAGTGCGCTTGTGGAAGTCACAGGACAACTTCTGGGACTTGGCGCTCTCCTTCCAGCATGTGGGGTCCTGAGGACTGAACTCAAATCAAGAGGCTTGGTGGCAAGCACCGTCGTCTGTTGAGCCATCTTGCAGGTCCCTAATGCTTAATCAAGACAAGTTTCCTATAAACAAGTGGCCCATCCTGTGCCAGCAGCAGCTCCTGTGCATCCAGTGTTCTCTATTTTTCATTTGCATCAAGAAGCTTGGTCAAGTGGCTGACGTATGCCACTGACTTAGATTTGTCTAAGTACAAAGTGTGGGCTGTACAAGGAAACCGCCTAATTGTCTATTTTCGAAGTATTTCCCATCATTGAGTGATGAGTATTTTTTGCACCAATATCTTACATCCTGTCCTGTCACAGGCTGAGCAAATGTCACCTGAGCTCAGAGCCCCAGAAGCTTCCTTTGGTCTTTTCAGGCATATGAGATCATAAACGTCCTTCAAAGATTTATCACTCCATAAAAATCTTAACTAGATATTTTCTTTATTCATGCTGTGAGCAGGCACTATGCTTTCTTAGGCTGGGGAGGCAACTGTGTTCAAAGCTGTACTCTCAAGAGCTTGACAGTCTGGCTGGGAATGCGGGCAGTGTGCTGGGTTAGGGACTCTCTCTGGACAGTGTGCCAGGTAACTGCTCTGTCTGCCTGGAGTATGGCCAGATAGGGACAAGACTGCTGGAGAGCAAACACCTCTCTCTGGTGAAGGAAGGTTGCTAGGTATCTGTGAGAACTGTGAGGAGGTGTAGGTGACGCCCTCCTTTCTCTGCAGGACAGTAAAGGGCTGGTTTCTTTTCTTTCTGAGCAGGTCTGCTCCAAGAGCGAAGGTTCACCTCTGTGTCCCCATACTTAGCCCTGAGTTGGGTGTATGAGGGAGCCTGGGAAATGAGTCACTTTGGGATTAAGGAGCATCTGAATAATCTCTGACACTTATCCGGAGGTAAGGGAAACCACTTTTGGAAGCTGTATGTGTCAAAATTCATGATTTTGAGAACATGGAATTCTTAAATACTGCAGAAGAAACGTGAGCCAAGAAAACCTCTCTGTGGATACAGCACTGATCTGTTCCTGTTCAGTGACACCCAGACTGTCACCAGAACATAGTGCTAACCATCACCGACATCATCGCTGTAGTGATGGTGGCCTGGTTTACAGAACACTGGTAGTATATTTTCTCATTTCACTTAAAAAAAAAAAAAGGAACGTCATGTTCTGGAACAGTTTTTGGATGTACAGGAAAACTAAAGAAAGCTCAGAGGACTGTCCGTGTCACCAACCTCTCTCCCTTCGGATGTGCTTCTCAGCACCACACGTTTGCTGATACGAACGAACTGGAATTTATATGGTGTTCTCAGTATGACACACAGTCTCTCGGACTGGCTTATGTTGTAATCTGCTTCTCTCCCTCTGTCCTGAGATTCCATCTAGGGCACAAATACATTTAACTCCATGTTGGTTTCCTCTTTGCTGTGACAGTTTCTCAGACACTTCTTGTCTGATAGCCTCGGCCTCTTGGGGGTTTCAGGTTAAGTGTTGTGAGGAATATCCCTCAATTAGCCCTGTCTGATTTCTTAGGTTTGGACTGCGGATGTACATTTCCTTTTGAAGAAAGATTACAGTGTCACTTTATCAAGAATACACACCACAGGCATGTCTTGTCACTCTCAACGTTGACCACGGATACCCGGCTGAAGGAGTGGTGGTTTTTTTTCAGGTCTTTCCACTGTAGAGTTACTTTGCTTTCCCCTCTCATTGCCCATCTGGCTCCATCAGGCCAGCATCCATAGCCAACACTGGTGTTATGAACAAGAAAAGAGCAATTATTTCTGAGACAGGATGTCATGTAGCTCAGGCTGTCCCCAGATTTGCTATGTAGCCAAGGATGACCTTGATCCTCTAGTCTTCACTTTCTGAATACCAGGACAGGTGTGTGCCACCAAGCCCAGTGTCTGTGGTGCTGGGGACTGAACCCAAGCACGCATTCTGGGAAAGCACTCTCCCAATCAAGTTACATGTCCATGCCTAGAAACAACAATGTAATAAATAAAAATGTAATAATAAGTCATAGGCTCCTTACAAAGATTCAGTACGTAAGGTTCTCAATGTGCCTTACATATTAATTAATTATATTTAAGATATTAAATATATGTCTTTAAACTAATCCTTCCACTGACAATTCAAATAAATAAATAAATAAATAAATAAATAAATAAATGTTCAAGAAATTTGAGGATTTGGTCTAAGATTATGCAAGAGAAACTCTGGACAGTAGAGTCTTTGATCCGTCTTAAAGCCTATATTTATTTAAGGCAGCCACTTGCTCTTTTTAAAAAGCAAAGCTCAAGTCATATGCTCTTCTGGATGCCTGGTAACTGATTCGCAACATAGACATTTTGAGCACGTGTGTGTGTGTGTGTGTGTGTGTGTGTGTGTGTGTGTGTGTGTGGTGGGGGGAGAGAACGCACCATATCCAGCGGTAATTTTTTTTAAAGGTAGTTTCAGAACAGGAACAAACGGCTCCTTTCTCCCTTCATTTTGGACTCACTTTAACTAAGACTGGAAATTTGAGATGAAAATATGAAAGAACAAGAGCGGGAGAGGTGGGAGCAGCAGCAAGCTTTAGCCCAGCGCGGTGGGCCTGAGTGATTTATGACGGGCCGGGGGACTCTCCGTGCCTCTTCCACACTTTGCAGGGAGAACGTGATGAGTGGTAGCAGCGATCCCCTGACTACTGCAGGCTTGTTTGCATAAGCCCTCCTTTATGCGCGCAGCTCCCTTTAAGCTTGCATTCAGTACCCACCTCAGCTCGCATGGCTAATCAGTTCTCTGCTGCCTCCAAGAAGGAAGTCTCCGGAGGAGTTTTACAATTTTACTAGTTCAAGAACATCAACACTCAGGCTGGAGCAGACACGTAGCAGCAGCAGTACTTGCTCCTTATGAAAATACTTCTCTCCTCGGGCTTTAAATCACATCATTCCCTGGTCGGCCACTGGGTTTTTTTTCTCCTTTGAAATGGCTGTCCTTTGATTATTTTTCTACCACTCATCCAAGAATTCCTGACTCTATGGGAATTGAATGCAAAACCAAAATGATGTTTGATTTTCTTTCCCTGAGCGGCAGAGGAGGGCCGATCCCAAACGCTCTTCCATGGTCATTAGGAAGAAATGCCTCATGAGATCTTGAGGCATCAAATTTGCCTTCCTCTGTGGACTTCGTATTCAGAGATGCTGATGTGCGCAGAAAGCGGTGTCTCGGTTAGGGTTACTGCTGCTGTGACCATGCCCAAGAGCAGCTTGGAGGTGGTGTGTGAAGGTTTATATGGCTTATTATAGCCTGAGTCACAGTCCACTGCCAGAAGCCAAGACAGGAACTCCAACCAGGCACAGGTAGCTATGGAGGCAGGAGCTAATGCGGAAGCCATGAAGTGGAGCTCTCTGGCTTACTTGCCATGGCTCCACCCACAATAACATGGGCCCGCCCACACCAATAACTCATTATGAAAATGCCCTACATGCTTGCATTCAGGCTGATCAGGTATCTTTTGACAAGCTGACATAACTCTAGCCAGCACAAGCCGGTGGGGACACAGTCCTGAAGAACACGGGCTTGGAGCCAGGCCTTGTAGGTTCTAATGCTGACTCTGCCAGTTACTAATTGAATACTTGGTACAGGTTACTTCACCTTCCCCTGACTCAGTTTCCTTATCTGTTCGTAAGGTTAATAACAGTCCTTGCTCCTAAGATTATTTGGAGGACTCAGTGATAAATGCGAAACCTGTAGACTGAGATATTACGTAGAAAATTCCCTGTGTTACTATTTATGACTAAACTGTTAGTCTTGTGATTCTTGAGAAAGAAAGGACCAAGGCCATAGCTGTCCAAATGAAAGCCAGCTGTATTTGGGTGTACTAGAGACTGGCCAGCGGCTGTCTTCCTCTAACTCAGGGTTTGAGAGAATAGCCCCAACTGGCCTCTTGTAGCCACTCTTGTAGGAGAGACAAGGCGTTCACAGGGTGAGAGAGTTGGTAGTGATTTCTTGTTAAAAGGATACAATGAGCGGGCGTGGTGGCGAACCCGTTTAGTCCCAGCACTCGGAAGGCAGAAGCAGGCGGGTACTGTGAGTTCAAGTCCAGCCTGGTCTATAAAGCGAGTATATGACAGCCAGGGTTACACAGAGAAACCCTGTCTCAAAACAAAACAAAAAAAGGATACAATGAGTGGGCATGGTGGCGCACGCCTTTAACCCCAGAACTCAGGAAGCAGAGGCTGGCCAGCCTGGTTTACAAAGTGAGTCTAGGACAGCCAAGGCTATACAGAGAAACCTTGCCTAAAAAAAAAAGATACAATGGAAGGAGAGGAACAAAGGAAGGGAAAGGAAGGGTATGGAAGTTACAAGCAGTAACAGAAGGCAAGGATATATACATGAGTGAACGTGGGTTACAAAGCAGTTTACATCAGACCAGGAACTTTCTCCTGATTGCAGTTAAATAGGAGGGAGTTAAAACAGGGCAAACAGCTTATCTCTTAGCTAGGATTTAGGACCAAACAAACGCTAACTTCTTTTTAACGGGTTTAGCTGGAAACAGAACTCTGTTTTGTAAGGTGTATGCTCTGTTTTTAACCTGTGAGTTATTTGCCCTGGTTTCCCTCTCACATAAACTCTCCAGTGTGTCTTCCGGGAGTTTGCATTTGTCCTTCTTCCCTCCCTGACGTTGCGCCTGACAGGTGACTACCAGTGGTGAGCAACACTTCCTGAACCCTCTTTCCAACTGATTTTAATGGTGGGTTCAGCTGGCAGAGGCTGTAGGCGCACACTGTGTGTGTGTGTGTGTGTGTATGTGTGTGTGTGTGTGTGTGTGTGTGTGTGTGTGTGTGTGTAAGGGAAGGAGGCATGCGCAGGGCCTCCTTTTAATGCTCCCATGCAGCTTTTGCTCCTGCAGTGAGAGTGCTTCTGTGTGCTTCAGTTCCTGTGAGGCAGCTGCTTCTACAGCTCCAGCTCTCGCTGGGCCTACAAACAGCAGCTCCACAATGGGATGGCTTCCCCAGGGGAGCCGCTAGATGCCCCAGTATCCTTTGTTTGCCAGCCTGGTCTCCCCTGCTCTTCTGTCATGCCATTAGTAAGTGGCAGATTCAGCATTGAAATATACAAGGCCAGGCTCCAAAGTTTATGGTCTTCAAGACTATGTCCCTGCCTGCCTGTGTTGGTTAGTTTTATGTCACCAGAGAGGAGTGAACTTCAATTAAAAATGTATCCAGAAGATTCACCTGTAGGCAAGCCTGTAGGGCATTTTTCTTAATTAGTTATCCATCACAGTATCTCCCCATTTGAAGCATGTGAGCGAGAATCTGGTTTTCTGCTGGGCTTTGACCCATAAAGCATTCTATAATTTAATATTTTAATTTGACAGATTTTGGAATATCCCATCTCTGAATCTGTTTTTATTAACAAATGGAGAAAGCTTCATTAAAAAAATGTAATTATTGGTTAGAATATCCTTCTTCTTAATTCTTCCATTGGATTTTTTTTAAAAAATAAAAACTTTATTCATAAAATTTATTTGATTTCATTTGTATGTGTCCCTGAGTGTAAACACGTGTATCATATAAATTCAGGAGCCCACAGAAGTTAGGAGAGGGCATTGGACGTGCTGGAACTGGAGTGTTAGGTGTCTGTGAACCTCCATGTAGGTGCTAGAAACAGACTCCAGATTCCCTGCAAGAGCAGCCATTGCTTTCAAACCTCCAGCCATCTCTCTGTTGGATTTCTTGAGGAAGGAAATACAGAAATGTGGGTGCATAAATACTCATTCCTTGTATTGTTCAATACGGTGCCAAATTTACAATGTGCTAAAAAATTACCCATCATAATGATTGAGATAGCTTCCCAGAGCAGCAAGCATGAGGGCCTACTCCGTGGCATATTAAAAGCTTCAGAACTAGTGTGGAGTTTGTTCCAATCTCTCAACAATTCCTTGTTAGATTTTTTTAAAAAGGATTTATTGCTTGTGAAAGGTTTCAAACACCCTTGGCGAGGAAGAAAGTCCCCGAGTCTCACAGCACTCGGTGGCCATCCAAGCTCCTCCTGCCTCCTGCTAGAGAGCCCAGTGAAGCTCACTTAAGGATTAGCTCATTTTCTAAATGGAAGTTTTGATGTTCTTGGAGACAGGGAGGTTTACATCCTCAGGGAATTCTATGAGATTAACTTTCCTGGGCTTGAATTGAGGTGGGGTTAATTGATTTCAGGTAGATGGACTTTGCTCTGTGGCAGAAGATGACTTTGATGGGGAAGCCAGTTGAACTGACTGGTGACCTGGATAACTGTCAGCGAGATCCTCGACCTAATGTGTTGGCACTTAGCACACAGCGTGCGGAAATGCAGCTGGAGATGAACCCGGCAGACTCAGATCCAGTACTCTGAGTTAGTCTGCACCATCCACGAACTGTTGGAACACATGAGGGGGCCGGCCCTGCAGAGCTAAAGCTTCAGCGTCTCCGTGACACAGGACAACAACAGGATATCCAAAAGGAGTCCTGGTGAGGACCCAGGATTGACAGTGTAGCAGAGACCAGAGGGCTCAAACCAGACCAGTAAGTCATTGCAACAAACATTTGTAAGTGAGGCTGTTCGGACCGAAGAGTGTATTGTATGTGACCATGACACCATGACACACAGCAGCTCTCATAGCAAGATTATTTTTTGCGTGTGTTCTTTTTGAGTGGGGGAGGTTGCAAGGGCAGATAGGGAGGAACGGGGACATGAAAGGGATTGGGGTGCATGATGTGAAATTCAGAAAGAATTGATAGAAACATTTATTTTATTTTAAAAAATGCTAACCAACTAAACAACAAAAGATCTACGGAGCAATGTGAGATCTTCATTGCAAACCACCTTGAGCCCTGAGACCCTTGCTTGTCTAGTCTTTAAAGGGTGAAGGGCAACAACATGTACCTTGTGGGCTTACTGCATGGAGATGCCTACGGAAGCACCTAGGATATAGGAAGTGCTCAAGGGATGGTAGCAAGGAGTACGGAAGATCACCGAGATTGGAGTGCGTGTGCTCATGGAGATGAATACTATATTAACTGGGCTAGTAGTTGTCTCTCAGTGGGGGCTGGAGAGAGATGGCTCTGAGGTTAAGAGCATTCGCTGCTTTTGCAGAGGACTTGGGTTTGGTTCCCAGCACCCACCTGACAGCTCACCGCCATCTATAACCCCACTTTCTAGGGATCTGACAGCCTCTTCTTGTCACTGTGGCCACCAGAGATGGTGTACACACATACATGCAGGCAAAGTCACTCAGAAACACAAAATAAAAAAACATTTAACCTAAGTATCTCTGTTATAGTCTACTCGTTTGCAAATCAGCCAAGAACTACTGGTATTTGACCAACTAGTGTTACGGCAGAATAAATATCATCTTTTTAATACCTGAGGATGGTTTTAGCCTGTTGGAGCTTTAACAATTAATCCTGTGTTTCATCGGAGAACATTAGACAACACTCACATAGTCTACCATTTTTAAGGGCCGTTTTGGAGAAGTCTAGGAATTAGGCATTGCATGTGAATATACCCATGCAATTGCAAGCTTTCCTCATCCGTTGTGTAGATTGCCACCTCACAAGACACTCAGTGCTTCTAGTCACAGTGTCTTAGTTTATACAAAATCCCCGAGCCAGGGGCTGGAGAGATGGCTTGGTAGATCACATGATTCCAGGTATGGTGATGGCAGTTCAGAGTCCACATGCATAACTGTGTGGGCGTGGCTTGTCCACCTGTAATCCTGGCATTCAGAAGACAGAGACAGGAGATCCCTGGGATAAGCTGACTGTCTAGAGTCTCTGAATCTGCAGGCTTGGGGTTCATCATGAGAGCCTATCTCATCAAATAAAGTGAAGGAAGACACTAAACCGCAACTCTGGCCTCTACACGTAGAAGCACACTTATGCTGTCACACGTGCAAATATAGACCTGTACACCATGTCTCTCCTTCTCCTCTCTCTCTCTTTACTCTGTTCCTTCCCTCTCTCTAAAGAAACTCCCTGAGCTTAAAGTATTTTTCAGAAAAAATCTCAACACATTTTCTCACTAAGAGAGAAGGTAAATGAGAGAAGCAACCACAGGGAGAAGATGGGAGTCAAGATGTGTGGGTGAGACTCCTGGTGGCTCTCTCTGACGGTGGTCAGGATTCTCCAGAGAGACAGAGCTAGTGTGATTGCTTGCTGCTTGTTTACTATATGTTGGTATATGTGATTGATTTGGAGATGTAGGAAGGCATGTCTGAGAGCCTGAAAGCCAATGGTGCACCTTGTGGTCCTGTCTGAAGACCAAGAGCAGTAAGTAATCTAGAAGACTGGAGATGACTCATGTCCCAGCTCAAATAGGCAAATGCTGAGTTTAACCTCCCGTTACTTTTTCCTTCTACTCAGGGCAAAGGCTTGGATGATGTGGGCCCAAATTGGCTCCATCTGGCTTCTTTACTCAGGCTAATAATAGTTTGGATGTAACATCTCCCACAAACACCCTCACAGACATAACCAGGCATCTGAGCATGTCCTGGGCCATGCAAGTCAACACGTAAATTGGACTATGTCACTTAAGTGATGATCATCAGTGATCTGGCTTCCCAGTGTTGTTATTCTTCCTCATCATCTTGGAACTTGTTTCCCATGATTTAACCTGCTTGGCTCTAATAAAGATTAATGAGCTGGGTGTGGTGGCGCACACTTGTAATCCCAGCACACTGGGAGGCAGTCACAGGCAGATTGCTGTGAGTTTGAAGCCAGCCTGGTCTACAAAGTGAGTCCAGGGTAGCTAGGGCTACACAGAGAAACCTCGCCTCAAAAAAATTAATGTTTCTCTGCAATCTCAAAAAACCACTTGGTCAGTATAGAAAACCTAAGAAACCAGGAAGACACTGCATCCTGTCTCCCCTTTCTGCTGCCCACTGTCTACAGGGGGTATGCTTGCTAATGACTTTGGGTATGCTCATCTGTACTGAGAAGACCTATATGTTTAAATGTAACTGTCTCCTCAGGTGACAACTAGTTTCAAAACAATATAATAGTCTGCAAACATTGTAGGAAATATTGCTCTTTTCTTTTGGCCTCCTTAGTATATTTAAAAAAGTAATCTGTTGGAAATAATGCTACTATTTTGACAGCAAACTTCCTCCAAAGCAATAAGAATCTTATGTGGATTTTTTTTGAGCACAGCAAGGTTGGCATCTACCTTGTTTGTAGAAGTCCACTCATGCCGGCCACAAGTCAAGGGCTTTCTTACTGTAGTTAGATTGTGTGATCCCTAACATGGACTGTCAACCTGATGGGACCTAGGATCAGCCAGGAAACAGGCATCTGGGTGCATCTTAGAAGGATGCTCATTGTTGAGTGAAGAATTACCAAACGTGTAGGTGGCATCACTGTACGGCTGGGGTCCCAGACTCACTAAAGAAAAGAACCCACACACTATCATGTCTCTTTGCTTCCCAACTGCAGATGCAGTGTGGCCAGACACATCGATTGCCGTGCCTCCCCACTGTCATGACTTGCACCCTCAAACTGTGAGCCAATATGAAGCCTTCCTCAGTGCTTCTGTCATTTATTTTGTCTCAGTAAAGAGAGAGATCCAGGTGAGTGCCACTAGATGGCAGCATTGCCTCATGTCGCTGGATCCCCGGCTGCAAGAAACTGGCTGAAGTTTAAGTGAATACTGAAGACAGACATTTGGACAGGAGTATCAATACTTAAATGCCAAACAGTATTTTTTTTTTTAAATTTTTCCTTCCTAACAACCAGTGGAGGGGTTGTTTAGAGTCAGTCACATGGACCATGCGTGTGCTTTAACATGGCTGTGTGCAAAACCATCTTCTCCTCCATGTAAAGTAGATCTAGGGAATGGAGCCATATGGGAAACAAACTAGAGCTGCACATTTCCCTTGAGCAGGTAAAAAAAAAACCTCTGTATATAATTTGATAATTACACGGTACACCACAAGACGTGTTTTCAGTGCATCAGAAATAAACGTTTTAGGCACAACTTCTATTGCCAAATAATAATAACGATAATAGCCAGAGGATAGCTACAACCTGTGGTTTTCTTGTAATCCTTCCCAGTCACACATGCTCATGTGGAAGCACACATGTGCGTGCGCGTGCACGCACACACACACACACACAGAGGAAAGTGGGGATGACACACATATCTCAGGGTAAGTTCAGTAAATTGAACTCTGAATAGACACAGTCAGCAAAATCACATTAAAAAATCACAATATTTAACTCCCCTGTCAGAGAACACACTAACATTAGGAAAGAATAAAGGTACCCTCATTTAAAATTATCTTTAAATAATTTTAAAATTACTTAAATTTCAAAAGTTCTGAGTTTGGGAAACAATGAGGAAAGCTTGGGTTTTTTTTTTTGTTTGTTTTGTTTTTGTTTTTGTTATTTTTTTTAGATGTGACGGTAGTCACTGTCTATTCTCTACACATTGATGGAACATTTTTTTCTTCACTTTGTGATGTGGTCTCACACAGCCAAGGCTGGTTTTAAACTTTCTATATAGTTTAGGATGCTCTGGTACAGGATGACCTCCTGCCTCCACCTCCCCAAAGTGAGGATGACAGAAACTTGCCACCATGCTCTGTGTACATGACACCAGGGATTGTACCAGGGCCTCGTGCATGCTAGGCAAGCCAGCGTACCAACTGAGGGACACGTTAAACCTCCATTTTCCCTTTTCACTTAATTTTTTAAATCACTTTTCTCCATGACATGAAGATAGAAACACTGGAGACAGTGGCATGCATTTACAGTCCTAGCTCATGGGAACCTGCAGCAGGAGGATTGAAAGCTAAAGGCCAGCCTGGGTTACACAGCAAACCTTATTCCAACAAACAAAGAACACAACAGTCGAATGTGTTCATGGTTCAAAGTGGAATTAAAACCCTCACCAACAGTGAACTTTGACACCTGAAACTGTCCAAGTGGGAAGTTTTATTATTAGAATAAAACATCTAATTAGATTTGTGAGCAGCAGAGTTTGGATTACTGTGAGAGCATTGGCTAACTTCTTTGGCCCAGGACAGTCTCAGGTCAAGTGTACCTGGGACTTCTGGTCAGTGGAAGGACTGACTCCAGAAATCCAAGTTTGCTTTAAGGCAAAAAGCTAGGATAGTGGTATAACAAACAACTAAGAGGCCATTCTGGAAGCAGGTGACATGGAAAAATAGTCTCTAACAGACCAAGGCCACTGAGGAAGAGATGTGTCACCAGAGTCAGCTTTGGCCAACAGGAATAGAGCTGAGCATGAGCATCAAGGCTCCTGTTGCAGTAACTAGGCTGCATATGTGTGAGGAGAGAAGGTGGATGACTGTCATAATTTCCTTTGAGCCTTAATTTAAAGTGGATTTGAAATGCTATTAGTTGTTGAGTCTGGGGAGGAGGAACGGGCACGAAGGTTAATTAAAAGAGCACAAAGCAAGGTGGCTCTATCTCAGGACACTTGAGGTCAGATGTAGACCTGGATTAGACTTGAAGTCCCTTCTGGGCCACACTCCTCCTTACTGATGGAAGCTGTGTCAATTTCCAAGTCTTTCCTCTGCAGATTTGGCAAAACCTCTATACATCACTAAGCCTCAAGAAGGAATCTGAAAACTATTGGAGATATATAAATTTCTGTTCTTATTATTTTCATCTTTTGAAAAAATACAAGTAAAATACGAAGACAAAAGAATAAGGTGGCATGTCTGTATTTAACTTGATTCATTCTTTGAGTATGAAAACTCTTAAAATTATTTTTGATATGTATTAGTGTTTGCATAAAATCAATACATGTATATTTCAAAGAGAAACCTAATGTAGATCCAATACATATGTACATCAACCAACCAATGAATCATTCATACTTTTATGTGTCACATTCTGGGTTCTTTATGGGATTTTATGTATTGAATTGCTTTTTTCCCTTCCTTCTGCTCCTCCTAGTTCCTCCTCTCATATCTGGATCTACCTTCTTTCTTCCTTTCATTAGAAAAAAAATCAGGCTTCTAAGGGACAATAATAAAATAAAGTATAATATAATAGAACAAAATATAAGACAAAACAAAACCTAATACATTGGAATAGGACAAAACAAGCAAACAGGACAAAGGGCCTAAGAAGAGGTACAAGAGACTCACTCATTCCCACACTCAGGAATCCCATCAAAATGTTAACTTGGAAGTCCTAATATGTACACAAAGGATGTGTTGGATAAAAAGAGAGAATAAAAACATAAATAAAATAAATAAAAAATAAGATAAAATTTAAAAAAGGAAAAAGAAAGAAAAGAAAAACCCTGACACAGGATTATGAGAGGGAACCTCCAGATGGCATTGAATTTGTTCCCTGTTGGCCATCTACTGCTGGACATGCAGCCTACCCATATGAATAGTTGCTTCCCCAGTGAGACTTCCTTGGAGGAAACTAAATTTTCATTTGCAGATGGCTATCAATTGAAGATATCTTCTGGGTTAGGGATGGCAGCATGTGTCCACTTCTCCTTTCATCTCTAGAACCCCAGTTGGTGCAGGCCCATGAAAGCCTGTGCATGCTGTTCTAGTCTCTGAGTTCATGTGTGCATAGCTCTTGTTGATATGAAGGATCTTGTTTCCTGGTGTCCTCCATCCCCTCTGACCATTACATTCTTTCTGATTACTCTTCTGTGAGGTTCCCTGAGATTTGATGGAGACATCCCATTTAGGGCTGAGTGTCCCAAGGTCTCTCAGTCTCCTTATTTGTTCTCATCTGCTGCAGGAGGAAGCTTCTCTGATGATGGATGAGTAAGGCACTGTACCAGTATGGCAGAATTCCACTAGGAGTCATTTTTTAGAAGACTTTTTTTTTAGCATATTGTTTGTGTTTATTATTTTGGAATTTCACATCATACACTCTGATCACACTTCCCAGTCCTCTCAGGTCTTCCTCTGCCTTGTAAACCCTCCCTATAAAAAAGGATGACAACAAAAACAACAGCAACAACAGCAAAGTCCAATTTGTGTTGACCATATACTCACTGGAGCATGGTCAAACTCCTGGTGGCCAGCCCCTTAAAAAAAACCAAGCCCCCACCAGAAGCCATCAACTGTGGAGAGCTACACTCTGGCATTCTTATCATAATTCCTAAGAGTTCTTTTTGATAGCTTTTGGTGTAGGCTGTTACCTTTTAGGAGGGTTGTGGTTGTCACAGAAGCCGTCCATGTCTCTCATCTTCAACTGTGAGTCTGCATCAATGCCACTGCAAAAATGGACCATGGATACCCACATGATATCCAGCGTCAGCATATGCCAAGAACCTCAGCATGGTCGCTCATGACAATACAGATCACAGACGTCAAGATGGCCTTTCATGGGTACATTAAAAGCTAGGCTTCCCCCCCCAATAGGAATGATTTCATTTCTACTTCTTCTTTATTTAAATAACAGTAGTATTTTGTTCTTACTCTTGCTCCCTGGGACATCTAGCTCAAGTTCTTGGTCAAGCAAGCAGTGTCAGATATGAGTTCCATCTCATAGAATGGGCTTTAAGTTGAGTCACACCTTGGTTGGTTTTTGATACAAACTTTGTGCCACCATTGCACTAGCATATCTTACACGTGGGAACCATTGTAGTCAAAGGGTCTGTGGCTGGGCTGGTGTTTATGTTTCTTTTTTGAATAGCATGCAAATAATCTTTCTGTAGCAAAGACTCTAGCACAGAAGGCTAGAAGGCACTATGCAGGCACCAGCTCGTGTTCAGGGAGCTGTGTAGCTGTTTTCTTTAGCAATGGGGCCTTGCTGTCAGTTTGTCAAGAGCAACCTATAGTTTTGGCAACAGCCTGCGTTGTTTGAGGGCTCTCATGGGATGCCTTTGGCTAACAACTCAATTGGATGTAACCCAATTGGGATACTAGAAATTTCATTTGTTGACAAGAGATTACAAGGTGGGACTCTCTCTCCCATTATTTGGTGGTTTCTGTCCATATCACTTTAATATATGTATATATTTCAGAAAGCTTCTACTGTATTAGGTTTCCATACTACTTCTCAAATGGCCCTTGATTTTACCTGTCTCTCTGCATATTCTACCCTTCATCCACTTCTTGCCTCCTAACTCCACTTGATCCATTCATTTCAGCACCTCTCCACTCTCCACGAATTCATAGCCATCTATTCAATCCCCTTTCCTATGGATATCTGTCCCTCCACCCCTACTCCAGTCCCTTACTCTATATCTAACCTATGTAATTCTATGGACTGTAGGTAGCTTGGCTATTATTGATTTAACAGCTAGTATTCATGTATAAGCAAATATATGCCATATTTGTCTTTCTGAGTCTATGATACCTTACTCTGTATGATTTAATACTGCACTGTGTGCAACGAGTTACAGAGATACTTGTAATGGTCAGGTAAGTATCTTTGGGGTAGGATGAAGCATCCTTTGGGTATATGGCAAGAATGGTATAGCTGGATCTTGACGTAGATCAATACTCATCTTCCTGAAAAGTCCCACACACTGATTTCCATAGTGGTTGTACAAATTTGCACCCCACCAGAAATATATTACTGTGTTCCTTGCTCCATATACTGGCAGGCAGGATGTCGCAAGTTTTATTGATCTTGGCCATTCTGACAGGTGTAAGATGGTATCTTAAAGCAGTTTTGATTTGCACTTCTCTGTTGGCTAAGGATGTTGAACGTTTAAGTGTTTAATCAGCCATTTGAGTCCCCTTTTTGAGAATTATGTTTAGACCTGTATCCCATTTTAAGGTAGTTCCTTGATATCTAGTTTCTGGAGTTCTTTATATATCTGGGATATTGGCCCTCTATTGAATGTGCAGTTGATAAAAATCTTTTCCCATCCTTGCTTCTTTGTCTGAATGATTGTGTCCTTTGTCATGAAGAAGATTTTAAGTTCCCTAAGGTCCCATTTATTAATTGCTGATCTTAGTAACTGAGCCAATGATGTTCTGTTGAGAGAGTCTTCTCCTGTGCCAATGAGTTCAAGCCTATTCCTCATTTTCTCTTCTATCAGGTTCAGTGTATCTCGTTTTGTATTGACGTCTTTGATTTTCAGTTAAGTTGTATACAGAATGCTAAATATGGATCTATTTGGATTCTTCCACATGCTGCCATCAGTTTGACCAGCACCATTTGTTGAAGATGCTATCTTTTTCTCTGGCATGTTTTTGTGCCTTCTTCGCTAAAAAGCAAGTAAACATAGGCATGTGGATACATGTCTGGGTCTTCAATTCCATTGATCGAAGTGTCTGCTTAAACCTTTTAAAGTCTGGCAAATGTTTTGCCTCTGCCACAGTTTCTGACAGGTGATGGGACTAAGCCATGTACAGCACTGCCTGCAGATTTCTATATTTTCAAGAGAACGAGAACACTGTGATAGATCTGCAGCCACGGTGGTCTCTTTCCCTTTGATTTTTGAAGGACAAAGTAGCTGCCAACAGATATAATTTCTCCTGGAGCAGAGATGGGCTTACTCCTTTGGGTCACATTGCAGTAAGTCAGAGAGCTGAAGCACATGAATTAAATAGTTAAGCGGGGCTTGCGAGCTGTGCTATCGGAGGAAACAACTGCTATTAGATGAATGTTGAACTGTGCAGAGGGGCAAAGTTTTCCTCATTTTCATCAGTTAATAATCAAAACAGTTTGACATTGGCCAGACAGAGCCAAAAAATATGGAAGCAATTATTGAATTAAATGAAAATATCACAAAATTATATGTTATTATTTTGTATTTTAAAGGTAAAAACATTTCACGAAGATTCTATTACGTATTGATTGAATGAAGGAAAATGTTGGGAGTGGGTTTAAAGGCAAAATATGAAGCATTTATCTTAAGGTATCAGTGAAAAATATATGGAGAATTCTTACTCCACACACAGAGCATTCAGAGCATTGGTTTAAACTATGGGTTGACCGCCTGTATCATGAGATTGGAACAACCAGTTCTTTGATGGAGTGAAAATAGCTTCACTGACAAGAAAAAGATGCCTTAAAAGTCTAGTTAGAGGTTTGATCAAATACGTATAGTCTTCAACAATAACAAAAAATGACCATGGTTGCTATAAATCTCACATTCTGTTTTTACTTTATGGGACTATTACACACCCCAACTGCATTAACACTACAATAACAAAATAATGTTTCCTGTCACTTCAAGAAATCTGAAATGGCGATGAAAGGCGTTTCCTACCTATGATGTCAGAGGTTATTTAACTGCCATTAAGTTGATAATGACACTCTTTCTTGTCACTTACAGGCGATGAAGTATTCTTGATCAGGCCATGTGACATAAAATGCCCCCTATCCTATGACAAGCGCCTTTTGAATACTCAGTTTTCATTACTCTAATGACATTAGCAGAGCTGTTGAATTATGTTTGGCATCTGTGATATGTCTAAACAGTATTATAAAAATTAGAATTTCCTGTTTTTATACTAAACATAATTTAATTTGTTTTTTCAATTATAAGAAACTCTTTGTTTTCCATGTTGTGATAAATATAGATCATCTGTCATAGGTCTCAGATTCTGTTGTGTTAATTGTAGCTACCAGTGTCATTTATCTTCCCTAAAGACTAGAGGCATGTGTAAGTCATACTCATGAGACATGATGAAACAAATGAAAAATTTCTGATCTTTTTCTTTTGGCTTGAGATATAAATTAAAGAATACAAAGTGGTCCAGGCATCTATCACATCAACCTTGGCATTTCCTAGTTAAGTCCTGGTTAGACTTAATTGTCAATTCGACACAGCCTAGGGTGATATGAGAGGAGAAGCCTCAGTTGTGGACTTACCCTTATCAGAATGGCCTGTGGTCATGTCTTGTGGATGAGCTGTCTTGATTGAAGACTGATGTGGCACAGTCCACTGTGGGAAGCCCCTTTCTCTGGGAGGTGGGTCTGTGCTGTATGAGAGAGCCAGCTGAGCACGAGTCATAGAACAACCTGAAAACAGCATCCCTCCGTAAGTTTCTGCTTCCAGTTCCTGCCATGACTTCCCTCAAGGATAGATTGTGACTTGAAAAGTGTGAGTTGAAGTAAACTCTTTCCTCCCCGAAGTTGCTTTTGATCTATGTGTTTTATCACAGTAATAGAACCAAACTAGAATTCTTACCTGTGTCTTTTGCTTTCCCATGTTCTGAAGAAGTCTTATAGAGAGAAAAAACATAATCATATGACTGGAAAAGATGTTACAGCCATCAATTTGGAAACTGAAAAAAACACCGACCATGGAGTAAGACAAGTTCTCTGCCCACCACCAGGCATGTGACTGAGGCCATCCTAGACAGTTCAGTCCCAGCCAAGACGATATAGAGCAGATCTGCTCAGTCAATCATAAACATATACAAAATTAAAATCTCTAATGGTTTAAGCCAATTACTCTTAGTTTAAAGTTGCATACAAGCAAAAGATGATTGGTATAAATATAAAAATTGGATTATTTGTTTACAGACAAGATATATTATCCAGATGAATTTTTTGCTCTTGTTTTTAAATCTATTATTGGAAACGTCTTCTATGGAAAACTTAATTTCACTAACTAATTGGAACCACTTCTTTAAAGATTCCATGAGTTGACTCTTTTTTTAGTCCCAGGCTAGGTGTTTCTCATGAATTCCAGTGTTTTATTCCTTAGTTTTGCAAAATCTAGTTGTAATTTTTCAAGGTATCTGCACATTTCCTATTTTCCTTTTCATTAAAATTTTGCCACTATATTTTTTAGCTATTATTTTTTTTTTACATGCACTTGAGAATATTTGGGCACCAAGCATATTAGCTACTGAAAACTGTTAATTTCATTTGACACATCGTAGATGTAACATTAGCACGGACATATTTTTCCCATTCCAGTTGGAACTTGCACCAAGTTCTGAAAACTATCAGGAAAGGACTTTCACTGTACTTGTTGTCAGTAAGAATTCTATTTCAGATGTGCATGCAGAACATATCGCCCATCTTTCTAGCAGAAAAATTCAGTTATGCTTGCTGTAATTTCTTGTTTTCTTTTCAGATCGTTGTGGGTTGGGAAATTCAAGAAGTTGCAGGGCTTAGAAAAGGTTGAGCATTAATCTCAGTCTAGAGATGCCCTGCTTACTGTTGTTATTTTGTCTTGATATCTTGATCAAGTGTGTGAGCTGGTTTCCTCTTGCCTAGATTGGTTGGAAAGAGCCCTCCAGTCCCAGATGGTCAGAGTCAGCATTCTGTTCCCCTAGATGACCCGGATCATTGTGACAGCTGGCTCTGCACCACTCTTGGTCAGGGCATGTCTTCTAAAAACTCTCATCTAAAATCTGGGGGAATTATACTTTCAAGTTAGTGACAACTTTGCAGTTTCAAAATCAAAGTATAAGTCATCCTAAGAGTTATGATTGGAAAGAAAAATGATATACGATGAATAATGGAGAATTCCTTCTCAGAAGAGGGAAATAAGAAAACGATTTTTTTTTTCTGTCTGAAATCCCTCTCTCTCCAGACTTTATTGATAGAAATTTAAGAGTAAAGACCTTAGTTTTCTATTGGAGTATCTGTCAAGCTGTTCATCACACTGAACAGGAAGGAACACAAAGGTCAGTCAGTCTTTTCTCTCATCAATCTTGGTAAACATCAAAGGATGAGTTAAGATTCCAACATATTATCCACTAAGATCTAGTTTATACCAAAGACTGTTTCCTATGATAAGACATTCTTGTCAATTCCTAGGTAATGATAACATTTTTTTCCACAGCAGGTTAAGATCAATTCTGTTGCCTTTTATTAAAAAGAAAAGGCCATTTTTTCCTTGTTTATTTTTGGTGGGGGCCAGATTTTTATGTGATCATTCACTTCCTAAGAATGGATAGAAATGAATATTTGATGTCCTAGGAGTACAATATGGAATTCTTCTAGGGCTGACTTAAAAACCCCCAGAGAATTGTGTTTCAGAACAAAGTGGAATTCAGAGTTAGGTAATTTGGACCCACTCTACTGGTTTTCTGGGTAGCCTTCAACAAGTCACTTAACCTCAGTCAAAAAAATGCATTGAAATCCTTTGATAAAGGTTCCTGTGTTTAACCCAAGTATCACACTAAATTCTAATTTTATACAACCCTCAGGGGAAATTTTGGGAGCATTACATAGAAGCAGAATTTGGCACAATGGAATCACTATGGATTTGGGAATTGAGTAAGTATGTTTGATATTTATGATTCTCAATACCTCAGCAACTGGAGCATGAATGCAAAGGCACTGCAGAGTAGAGACTGGATGCCATGGAGAGAAACAAGCAGGAATCCTTGGGTGCCTGGCAGCTAAAGCTGGATTCACCAAGAGTGATTTATCAACTTGCCATCCAATGAGAGGTTGAGAGATGGTCAAATAAATGAAATGGTCTCCCTTCACAGACATCCTGCTTTTATGTCCATGAACGGCTTCTGGCTCCGGTTGTGGGAGGAGTATCAAGGGAAGACACCATGTGGTCCCACCATCTCTACAGTGTCACACATGCCCAGCCTATATTACCTGGAGTCTGGGCCAAGACACCAACTCTACTTCTTCTTTCATGGTCTGACTATTTCAGTTAGTCCTTCAAAAGAAAATAAAAATACTTACTTTTTTCTTTTTTATTGATAATATTCATAATATTACATCTCAGTTGTTATCCCATCCCTTGTATCTCCCCATTCTTCCCTCCCTCCCACTTTCACCCTATTCCCCTCCCCTATGACTGTGACTGAGGGGGACCTCCTCCCTCTGTATATGAACCTAGGGTATCAAGTCTCTTCTTGGTAGCCTGCTATCTTTCCTCTGAGTGCCACCGGGCCTCCCCATCAAGGAGACATGATCAAATATGGGGCACCAGAGTTCGTGTGAAAGTCAGTCCCCACTTTCCACTTAACTGTGGAGAATGTCCTGTCCATTGGCTGGATCTGGGTAGGGGTTTGATGCTTACTGCACGTATTGTCCTTGGTTGGTGGCATAGCTTGAGCAGAACCCCTGGGCCCAGATCCTCCCATCATAGTGTTCTTCTTATAGGTTTCTAGGACCCTCTGGATCCTTCTATTTCCCCAACCTCCCATACTTCTCTCACCTAGAGTCCCAATAGGATGTCCTCACCTCTATCCCACTTTCCTGGTAAGTGAAAGACTCAAATGGTACATACTCACTTATAAAAACACTTACTTTTATTTCATGTGTGTGTTTTCCGCATGCTTGTATGTATTGGTACCGTATCCATGTTTGGTGCCCTTGAAGGCTAGAAGAGGGCACTGGAACTAGACTTACAGACAGTTGTGACATTACAAACATTTCCGGATTCTCACATTATTCTACAGCACTTTACTATGCACCTGCCTCCCTCCAGGGATGATGTTGGTTTGAGGGCTGTGGTGGTTCAGGAGACAGACACACAACACTGACGTTGCCTTTTTGAGTGACTAGTTTTGGATAAAGTCATCATTTCCTGTGGAATGTAACGTGTGTGTGTGTGTGTGTGTGTGTGTGTGTGTGTGTGTGTGTGTGTGTTGTACTCCCGTTTAGAATTCTGTGCCTTATCAGCTACAGCAGTCTGAAAGAGCATCAGACAGCAACTTGTCTCATTAGCATCATTAAGTGTTTCTTCATTAACCTTTATGGTGAGTTGCTTTTCCAGCTGCCTTTGGCACCTTCCCACTGAGTTCTAAGTGAACCCGCCCTTGGTTGGCATCTGTTGTGTGCTCTCTGTAAAAGGTTATTGCTGATCTGAGACTGCTCTTGAAGGCGTGAGTAGCCTCAAGGAACCGCTGTTTTAAAATGGTTACTTGTTCCCTGACATTCCATAGCTGATGAGGTACCGTACAATTTCATTATTTGCACATACTCAGACACAGTCCAGTCGTCGTGTTTCGGCAACAAGCACATCTGTCAAGCATTAATGGTGCTCTTGGAATGAACCTGGGGATGCAGAGCCTCTGTTCAACCTGCTTGCAATCTGGGGAGGGTGGAGAGGATCTTAAAAGAGAGAGCAGCCACATGAGGGGCATTGAGGAAACAGGAGGACCGCTTATCTCAGATGTATGGGGATGTTCAGACACAAAGGACAAACCCCACTTATATTACCGCTTCTGTGTTAACAGGTTACTATAAAACAAAACGGGTTAGCACAACTATAAACATTTCTGCCTTAGTGTCTCTGTGCCAGGAATCTGCAGGTATTTATCTGGACAGCTCCTGCTCTGGTTTCTCTCAGGAGGTAGAGTTGCGATGCGAGCCCAGTCATGTCTGAAGACTTGCCTAGGGCAACAGTACCTGTGTTCAAGATGCTTTCTTCACTTGGCTTACACATCTGTTGCTTACTGGCGGGTGGGCAACCTCAATTCCTTCCCACCATGGTCTGGCTCCAGTTCTGCATGGGTGCTCCCATGATATAGGGGCTGGCTTCCCCAAAACTATCCAAAAGCAGCCAATGCAGAAATCCTTATTGCTTTTATGACCTAGCCTTGAAAGTCCTTTACATCTGTAGGGTTCTACTCACAGCCATGGTTTACTTGAGAGGGACCAAACACAGGTGTGATTCTCAGGATGTGAGGAACTTAAGAGCCGTCTAGGTGACTGTGAGAATTCTGTTCATCAGAGATGGTTTACTGTCCACATTCAATGCTGGCCAGTAGGATATCTATTTTTTTCGGGACCTGACAAGCATGGCTAACGATGTTAATCTCAAATTTCTTCAATTTATAGTTATCAACACATCATTTTCCAAACTCACAGCTACTCTAAAATGAATTCACTGAGTTTGTGCTTTTAACAGAAGCCGAGGCATGAAGACAATGAATGCACATGCTCTCACAGAAGCCCGAGGGTGTCAGATCATGTGGTGGTGGAGTTACAGGTAGGGTCTCTGTAAGTGCGGCAAATGCTCTTAGCTTTCTGGCCATCTGTCCAGGCCCACCATATCCTTTTTAGAGAGATAAAGTTGGATGGATATGACCGTGAAAAGTCCATCTTATTTTCCTCATGAAAAATGTTTCCTTTGAGTTTCATAAATATCTGAATTCAATTGCATCTTCCAGCGTCAATCTTGATTTGTTTCATAATTTAGCAGAAATTGAAGCCAGTTTATTCTGTCAAAGCACCCGAAGGAGTGTTCCAGAAAAACAAAGAAATATTGTTTCTAACATAGAAACAATGTTTGTAGTTTGAGCTTTCCCCTGCTCTACTGGCTTGTGGCACTTCCCTGTGCAGTATAGTTTCTGCTGGTTACAATGTTACCTCATAACTGCCCACTTAAGGCCGCGCAATCCATTGCCATGGGGATGAATCACAACTTTCAGATTTGGCATCCTGGCTCTGTTTCTTTACCAAATAGGCAAGGTATATGTTCTACAAAGCCAAGCTCTCTTTAAACAGAAAACAGGAAGGTAAAGTCTAAAATTAGGAAGGCTGGAAGAACAAATTCAGATGTCTTATTATATACTTAGATATCTGCTCCCCAGCTATGAAAATCTTTGTGATACCCACCATTTCTCTCATAACACACATTTATTAAACATTATTGGGTTTTTGCTTGCTGTTAATTAATTTGTTTTATAAAGGCCCCTTCATTACACACAGTGTACTTAATAGTTACCCCAGGCACATGCTGCTGTGTCCAATTAACCTTCTTTGGTTATGATGTTAGACTGAACATGTAAACATGAATGTTTCACATATGATATGGGCATGGGTCTCTTTAGTGTATTTTCTCTCTATGCACATACCGCATGTGTACGTTGCACACATAAGTCCTCTCGAAACAGATCGATTAAATAGTGTTCTCAGTATTTATTGTCTCATGTTCTTCCTTTCTTTTTTCATCAGTCTGGAAGAAATTTGGTGCGTAAACAGGAAGGAATTGATGTGATCATCCTCACCATCGGGCTTAATGAGCGTCTGGCTTTGTCCTGGCTTCTGCACAGCAGCTGATGCTGTGCCGATGGACCAGCGCACTACGGGCAGAAGTCTACCTTCTAAGTTTTGGTCCACACATGTGTGCACACAGCACACAGAGCCTTAGTTCCCAGTTCCCTGACATGGGATATGTCCTGAAAACCATTAATCATAAAGGTCCTGAAAATTGGATCTGATCTCCCTAATATTTCGACTCGCTGTTGCAATGGAAATGTTTTCTAATAAAAAATATCCAAGTCTGCCAAACCAGTGCAGCGATCTCCAGAGGATCATACCACTTTCCAAGCACAGTTTTATGAGCCTGATGTCAAGTGGCCAAACTCGGCCACCAAGCTTGGTCCAAAATGTTGAACTCTTAGCAAAAATGCTTTTTATAATAACTCCAGTCCCTTGCGCAGACTAACTCTCGAATCTGATAGTGTCCAAGTTCGTTATTAATTTTTTTTATTGGTCCTCACTGAGTACCCCCATCCAGAGCTGTCTGTTGGAAAGCTCCTTATTTCTTCTGCCTGCCTTGACTCACTTTGTTTTGTTTATTCTGGTCTATGTAAGCTTTCATGCATCCACGGTAAGGACAGAAGTGAAGGCTCTTATCTGCGTTCTCTTTTGCATGGATGCTGTCTTAGCTACCAATTCAGTGCGTAAGGTGATGGCCTGGTTTTGTTTCTTTAATTGGAGTGTTTTGGCTATTCATATGCAAGGCAGTCATTTGCGGCTCTTATACTTCTCCCCTGTCCCTTACTGTTTTTAGTGCTCCATGTTCTGACGTAAATATGTTTCCCCCTATCATATTATGAATGGAATTGTATGCTAAAACAACAAAATATACAAAACATTTGGAGGCAAATGGTGGTATTTGTAGTGAGGCCGTGTGCAAGGTTCTGAGTGTAGTACCAGGGACTGAGACAAAAGAAAACTGAAAAGGAGAAAGGAGGCGAAAGATAAACTCTTTTGTGTGTTAGTATTACAGTTTTATTTTGCTATATTATTGGGATTTCCAGTACATATGGGCAGAGATGTACATTTGCTTTCTCAGTGCCTCTCTCTCTACTCCTCCCCGACTCCGCCCCAAACACACGCCTCTCCTGGCACCATAGTACTGGACACACTGTCCACTGGTTACTTCACCTCGCCTTAGAAACGCTGTGATTTTGGAAAAGATTAAGAGCAATTATTTTGTTCTCAAACTGCTTTGCAGTCTTTCAGCGTTCTGAGATGTCTCCAGGAGAGTGGCTATGCATTGCTGGGAACAGACCTTTCCTAGATTTAGTCACTGGAGCTGTTCGAGAAGTTTGATAAACAAGAGAGTGGGAAAGGGAGTGCTGGCTGGCTCGGGTGCAGCTGGCTGGGACTGGGGATTAGAGGTTGTACCAATGGCTAATAGGATGAGTAAAGATGAGGGATGCAGGGAGAGTGTCAAACTACCTCTCTTGTTAGTTCGTCTATTTGTTCAATGATTGTTCCCTTATATACATCTGAGAGCATTGGTCTGTAGTCTGTGTTGTATAGGGTATATTTGTAGTTTTTCTAAATTTCATTAACTCATTTTCTTTTAAAAATATATATTATTTTTTTACATATACATTATATTAATACAAATATATAAAATAAACTACTTACAGTAAAAAGAAAACAAAACAATCAGGAATTATATTAATGTTACATTCATAGTGTTTTGGCTATTTGTATTTGTCAGCCTTGAAGAAAACGTCTTTCCTATCTCGGTGAGTCTAAAATTCTGAGTGTAAATAAATATCTATCATATCTCATCTCTGTCAACTTAAAACATCTATCTAGACCTAAAATCATCTTAACCCCTAAACAACTAAGATTAATTGTAAAACTAAACTACCTGGTGTTCAGCCCCATCAGAGACTGGAGAAGGAATAAAATTAATTACCTGAGTAAACAGGAAGTGCAGGTTAGCAGCTTCCAAAGTGAAAAAAAAAATGACAGAGACAGTTTGTTTCCTGAACAGTCACCTGAAACTCTCTTTAACATTGGAGCATCATCTTCAGCCTTCTGGCCCAGTATATCTGACATACATATTTGTGAGGCAGGAATTATTGAGAACTTGCTTATCCAGTCTTGGCAGAGTTTGACTGTCGACTCTGCCTGCATCCAAGTTTGCCCATTTTTAGGCATAATTCTGTCTGTGGCCAAAATGAGGACATTTTGCCACATTTGAAGCCATCTCCATAAGGAGGTTCATTGATTCTCATTATTTTCTTTGAGGTAGGTTGGGTGTTGCCAGGAGTCTTATTGTCAATGAATCTTTAAAATAGTAAAAACATCTTTAAATGACATATTTTGTATGTCTCTGAGGTTTTTGAAGACCGTATCTAATTATTTTACCTTATTTATCTGTAGAATCATATCTATCTGTTAAACCTAGGATGTATATTCTTGTAATATAAATAGACTAGTAATTGACATGACCATGATTTCATCAACTAACAATTAACTTGTATAACTTACTTACCCTAAACAGCCTGCAATAGCACTTTCAAAGTATTGGAGGTAAACCTTGCATTCTACTTGAGTTGTATGGGTACAATACCTCATATTAGAGTAGAAGAATATTATATATTATATATATATTTGTATATTCCTCCTTCTTCCTTTTCAACTCCTATCTCCATACCTAAGAAAGAAAGAGAAAGGAAAAGAGAGATATCCCTGAGTCCAACCTCATTTCCTCTCTGAATAAGACCAACAGTAACTTGTAACTAACTCCAAATGAAAATAAGCACCTATAGCCCAAGAAAGCAACCAAAACCTACCCAAACATACAGTCCTAAAATTGTAAGTGTGTAAGGTGTGTGGGATACAGAGAACAATTAAGGCTTGTTCTCTGCTCTTTGTATGAGCAGAAGAAAGATGTCTGTAAATCTTCATTCATGCCATATTAAAAATGGCATCTAATAATAAGTCACAGAGATTCTGTGACCAACAAGAAGCATTGTCTATGCAAAGATATTCATGTCTCAGCCAGTATCAGAGCTATTCTCATGTAATGGGATTAGCAATATAAGTTACCTCCTTGTTCTGAAGTTTGGATTCTTTACTTCTTGATTCTAGCTCCCTCCCTCATCACCTTCTAATCTCACCCTCCTTCCTTCATCCCTTCTCCCTCCCTCCCTAGTCCTCAGAAAGGGGAGCCCTCCCCCTTAATATCTAGACTTAGTCTATCAAGTCTTATCTGTACAACCTGTATCCTCTTACTCTGTGGTCTGGCAAGACTGCCCTGTCAGAGGTACGTGATCCGTGTTGGTGGGCCAGAGTCCATGTCAGAAGTGGTCCCTACTCCCCATATTGCCTGCCTACTACATCTGAGCAGAATGTGTAGGTCTGCACCATGCATGGTCCTTGGTTGGTGCATCAGTCTCTGCAGCACCCTCCCTTGTGGAATTTTTAAGTGTATATTTTATTTACTGTAACTTATTCACATTACATCCTGATTGTTATCCCCTCCCTCTTATCTTTCAACTCACTCCCACCCTCCCTCTTGTACCTACTCCCTTTCTCTAGACCTCTGGTCGCAGCCTATTAGGTTTCATCAGGATAGCCTGCATCCCATTCCTTTGTGTGCTCTCTAGGCCTCTTGCCAAGGGGCACCCAAGTGCATATCAGAGGTTCAGCAACAGTGCCCCCTCTCCCCGACATGGAGAACTGGCAGTCCATCAGCTACATCTGAACACAAGGTCTGGGTTCTCTGCATGCATTAACCTTGACTGGTGCATCAGTTTGTGAAGGTCTTCTTGTACCGAGACCCACAGGCCTTGATGGCCTTTCTGTGGAGCTCCTGTTCCCCCCTGGACCTTCCATCCCCCCCACTCTTCCTTACAACTCTTAGTGCTCAGCCCAGAGTTCAGCTTTGAGTCCCGGTATCCAGGTTGGTGAAGATCTTTTCCCAATCTGCAAGCTGTCACTTTATTCTGTTGACAGTGTCCTTTGCTTTACAGAAACTTTTCAGTTTTTTACAGGGTGGATCTATTTGCATTTTTACATATAGACATTCCGTTAGACCAGGACCATTTGTTGAAGATGCTGCTTTTTTCCCATTGTACTGTTTTGGCTTCTTTGTCAAAAATCAAATGACCATAGGTGTGTGGATTTATTTCTCTGTCTTCAATTCAATAACATTAATCAATTGGCCTGTTTCTATGACAGCACCATGCTGTTTATATTATCGTTGCTCTATAGCACAGCTTGAGATCTGGGATGGAGATTCCTCCTCCCCAAGCAAGTGAAAGACTTATATGAAAAAAAACCCTTCAAGTCTCTGAAGAAGGAAATTGAAGAAGACATCAGAAAATGGAACGACCTCCCATGTTCATGGATTGGGAGACTCAACATAGTAAAAATGGCCATCCTACCAAAAGCAATCTACAGATTCAATGCAATCCCTATCAAAATATCTACATATCTTTCACAGACCTTGGAAGATAGATAGATAGATAGATAAATAGATAGATAGATAGGGAGAAATGATCATCCTGAGTGAGACAACTCAGACCCAGAAAGACATGCAGGGTATATACTCACTTATAAGTGGATATTAGACTCTGAGAGTCTTCACTCAATGGGGGATGCAGACAGATGTTGGGACTCACTTCTGGACTCCAGGTGAGAGAGGTATAGAATAATGGGGAGATAGAAGCCCCTGAGAGTTCAGGATCCCCCCAAGAAGACCATCAAGGCAGGCAGATCTGGACCCAGGCAGGCCCACACAAACTGCTGTACCAACCAAGGACAATGCATGTCGTAAACCTGACACCCTGTTCAGATCTAGCCAATGGACAGCTCATTCTTTACAGTTGTGTGGTAAGTGGGGACTGTCTCTGACATAAACTCTGGTGCCCCCAATTTTATCACTTCCACTTGGTGGGGAGGCCGGGCAGAACACAGAGGAAGGGGAAGCAGGCTATCTGGGTGAGACCTAATAGGTTGTGATCATATGGTAGGGGAGACCTCTTCTGTCAGAGGTCTAGGGAAGGGGAATAGGGTGAAAGAGGGAGGGGGGAATGTGAAGATACAAGTGAGGGTATATCAATCAGGATGTAATCTGAATCATTTATAATAAAAAAGATAAAATACAGCTTTATGAGGAATGTAAACAATATATTTATTTATTAAAAAACCTTTCAAGATGAAAAGAACACAAATGAAAAAAAAAAAGAGCATGTCCCTGTGACCTACCCTTTTTAACTAGGCTCCACCTCCAAGTGTCCTCCACCTCCCAGTGGTCCATGCAAGGTGAGCCCTTTGCTGGAGTAAGTCACATATGGAGTCTGAGCCATTGTGTGGCCTGATCATCTCTGAACATGCTGTTGGGGACTGAGTCTTCAACATATGAGCTTTGGGGATTTTTCAGAGCCAAAGCATCTCAGATGTAAGAAACTCCATAAGAAAGCAGGAGCCAAATAGAAAGATTGCACAAAGGACAGTAGGAGCTGCTCAGGCTTCGGAGAAGAGCCTGCTGTTCATTTATACCTCCGAGTCTGAGTTCATGTGCCCCACAGCAGTGCGCGAGGTCTCCACTCACTCCATATTGTCACCAGCACTTGTTATTGTCAGCACTTCTTGCTTCGGGCTTAGATGGATGTGGAGCAGGACCTCACTAGGATCTGACTGGCATCTCCCTGATAGCGTGTGTTGATCAGCACTTCCCATGAGTTTGTAGGCTGTGTTTATATTTGCTTCTATTTAGAACTTAACCTAAGTCTCACTTGGGTTCTTTTCATTACTTCATCAGAAGCAATATTTACTCCAGACATGGTTACATATTCCACATATCATTTCCTGATGTCTCTTCCCTTCTGTGTGCAGGTTTTCTTTTTCCTTACAGCATACTTTAAGCACACACTTTAAATTATAGTGGAGTCCAGCTTCTCTTTTTTCTTTGTGGCTTGCACTTGGAGTCATATCACAGACAGCTTTGCCTGACCCACTATCTGAAGAGTTTCTCCTATATTTAACCTAAGAGACAATACTTTTAGCTCTTACATTTAGGTTCATGATACACTCCAAGTTGCTTCTTCACTCAAGTCCTTTATATCATCTTTTAGAAGATACCTGGCCCCAGGTGAAAGTTTGGTTTTCTCTTTCTAGCATTTATTATTTTTTTTCCTCAACTTAGCTTCACGTCTTTGCTTGGATCCTTCCTTTTTCCTCATGCACATTCACCCACTTCCTTTGTGTTGGATTACAGTCTGGACTATTGATAGTTACAACCATTACATTTATTCTGGGCTCCAGATTCATATTTCCTGGATGTCCAGAGTTGACATCAAAGCCAACACAAGGGGCCAAGTTACTATTGCCATGTCTGCATAGCTCCTCTGTCTCTTGAATGTTGACTAACCTCGCCACAAACACAGCCTGCGAGAGTGCATCCTGGAGGTCCCTGAATGCCTCTCTGACTCACTTGCTTCACCACAAGGCCTCTTGACCATGTCTTGGGACTCTGATATCTGCTGCTGGGGTCTCTCACCTTGGTCTTGTGTACATTCTGCTTTCTCAGCTGGCTAATTACTCTTTCTGTTATGCATCTGCTTGAGTGCCTGCTCATGTTGCAGCACTCACCTCAATGCTTGGTCCTTCCTGAAGGATAGAGCATAAATCAGGTTCGAGACAATATTTATTGCCTGTGGTATATGATTAATAATGATTTATTTAATTACTGAATAAACAAATGATTGAATTACCTGTCAGATTTTCCTACTACTTGGTTTATGAGAGAAGTATTATTTTAACCTCATACATTTTCTGGAAAGTCACTGAAATATAACTTCAAGGGAATGACAATTTAATAGATTTTTGTCTAAAAAACTACACAGTTTGGGGGCAGAGGATTTTCTTTCTTTTCACAATAAAGAGTTTGAACTCTTTCTTTTATTAAAATTGTGGTGAAATTTATAGAATTTACAGCAAGACATAAGCTGGCCAAAGAAAGTCCTTATAAATCTACATGAAGATTTACTTAAGCTTCCAGAATCCAACTGTAAGCTGAAATTGTATCTCTGATATTTTCTATGGGTACTTTCATGAAGTCTCTCTTCATGCTGGTCAAGCGTCATATAAAGTGTTTATGTTTGCTTCTGGTTAACATTGCCTATGGCTTCTGAATGAGTCTTTTGTGGCCTGATATGTCTGAAGCTAAGTGGGATATGGGGATCTACGGAAAACATGAGCCATCCTTCTCACATTCATCCATAGGGTGTAAATAGGTCATAAAAATGGCTGAGGCATGGACCCCATTTCTGTAAGGCATGATGAAAAATACAAGATACTAATCAAACATACATGGATAGTGCTCTGAGAATCTGATGATTTCTGCTCCTTTCATTGTGTTTGTATTCAGAGGATTTTATACCAAAGAAGAAACAACTATGATAACCTCATTATTGTTATCACAGGATTTTTGGTGGAGGCAGGCATTTTGAGGGAGGAGACATGTATTTAGCATCCTGTTTCGACTGATTTTTCTGGTACCTTGTATAGATTTTAGTAATTGGTTCAGAGTAACCACTAAGACAAATAATACTAATTCTGCACATACTAATCACTGCCCTTTCTAATTTGTTGATTCATTCATTAAGCAAGCATCTGATAGATGTTGTGGTAGGAGTGAAAAGGGCTTACAGAATTTGTGTATCCAAAAGCAAAGAATCGAATGACAGAGTAACCTGGTGGATCCTAGAGGTGCTGTATAAAAAAGCCTACAGAAATGTGGAGAGGATCTATGATGAAGATTAAGGAAGCCATTATAGAGTGGGTCTCATTCAAGTTAGCTCCTGACAAATGAATGGGAGTTTGCCAGGGAGATTGCTTAGTGTAGGGAGAGAAGCCTATCAGCTGAGGTTTATGAGGAGAGGTTTTCATGAACTATATTAGTGGTAGAGGAAGACTGAAGCTTTGAAATCATTTTAACAATTTTGGAGCAAATCTATAAACACTTCAAGAAGGCTCAAATATATCACCTTTAAGGTCCCCAACAAGAATTTATCATTATTCTTCCTTCTGCTCCCTTAGCGTCATCAGCTTGGTCCTCAAGACTTCTCCGTACAGTCTCTTACTTTGGATCCCATCACGGTTTCATGATTCTGTAAGACACGCATGTTTTACAGTATGAATTTCTGTAGGGCAGGGGTTGGGTAATCAGAATGTGTAACCAAGAGCAGTTGATCATATGGGATGTATAAACACCCATGAGGGTTATTATTGCCATTTTAGATAAGCTATGTTAATTTTTATTTAGTTTTGTTTTTAAGGTGTTTGCTATTCTTCTGTGAAAACACACAACGAGAAGAGTCACACACACACACACATACACACAAAACCTGAGCTCTATCTCTGCTGCTATTTCTAATACAATATACATATTCTATCAATATACATGATAGAGTGGATTGAAGGAGGTATAGAATCTTTTGGAGTACAGTTATTATTCTGGAATACTCTTCTGATACATGAGGGAGAGCCCTGTTAAAGTGAGAAGATATTTATAGTCTGTACCCACACCATCCCTAACCCTCAGGTTTGATGACCCCCGTGATCATTTGTGATAGAATCTTCAGTGTCTGCTATAGAATTTTCCAATAAAATAACCATGGTTTCATTTAAAAATTGTGTCTTGTAGTATGGTATACATTACACAACAGAGTCTAACCTAGCAAAAAGTGGTCCCATAGACAAAGTTGGGAAACGGGTGCTCTCCATATGAGAAGGCTAGAGATATATGGAGCTGGTTTTAGTCCTGTTTCCTTCTTCTGTGTGTTTGTATATGTGAGGCACCCATGTGGGTGTGCATGCTCATATGTGCATGTGCAGAGGTTGCAGTTGATGTCAGCATTCTTCCTGTATTTCTTTCTATTTTAGCTATTGAGAATGGCTCTCTCACAACCTATAACTCACTATCTGACTACATGGGCTGGTCAGGAAGCCCCATGGATCCTCCCGTCTCTACCTCCTCAGTACTGGGGTTACAGTCTCTGTGCCCAGATTTTTTATAAGGGTGCTGGAGAATCCAAATTTACGTTCTCATGCTAGAAGAATAAACCCCATAGCCACTGAGTCAACTCCTGAGCCGAGCTCCCAGTTTCATCTCTAGTTCTGATTATCCACTGTTATGCAACATTCCAGCTCCAAATGTAACTGTTCAAAAGCAGGTATTATTTATTCAATCCTCAACTCTCCAAGGCTTGCGTTGGCTAGACAGGATGGAAGGTGACTTCCAAGGTTATTTGCTAATGGCTCCAACATGGCTTTGACGGGCGGTGAAGAGTTTGGCTGGAGCTGTAGGCCAAGGCCCCTGGTTCCTTCTCACTGGGTACTTGAACTTTCTTACAGAGTGATGGCTGACTTCCAAGGAAGAATGTCTCCTTGGGTCAGGAAGTCAAATAGTCAGGATGTGGAAGCTGCCAACTTGGTTGAAGTCGGGTGTGGAAACTGGCACCGTACCGCTGTTTATTTGCTCAGTTGACCACTTAATCAGAGACCAGAGACCAGACCTGAAGGGGAGGGACCACAACCCCAGCTCTAGGTGGGATGTGTACCAAGTAACTTGGAAGAATATTTTAAAACTGCCACATTTTTCTGTCATGAAAGTGCTCTGTTTTTATTCTGATGTTTCTTTTCATTGTGGGGGAAATAAACTAATAAGGAAAATGTCTTGGTCTCACTTGCTTTAAAAATAGGAAAGTTACTTGGTGTGCCTTAGCAATATTATTCTGTGTTATCTGAGTGGTCATGTCTCCTTGGTGCAGACTGGACTTAACAGGCCACGTTTGCATGTTTATGGACAGAACATTTCCATTGTGACTTGGTGAGTTAATGCCATATGCTTCCATTCAAAGCTTTTGCTAATTCTAGTTTAAGACTGGACTTGAGTATTTGTATATGGGTGTATGCACGGGCACACACATACTCTTATGTGTATCTGTGCTGATCTTTATGAAATATGCCCCCCTTTTCTCATTCTGTGTCCCCTGACTTGGGGGTGTGAAGCCCTCTATTCAGGTTGGAAAGAACTTTGGCACACGGCTCAGGTGTCCATCAAACACCTGACCCCTCTGTCACGTCTCTGGCAAGCAACTGTCTAGACTCCATCAAGATGCCTCCCATGACAGACAATTTAATGATCCAGTGTCAGAGGAGTTAATCTGAAGACCCACTTAGATTTTTAAAATGCCTTTATCTTATTAAGCTAAATTTGAGTTCCTGAACTTCCTTATATGCTTGAAATCTCCAAACTTTCTTACCCAATGAAAAGCCTTCAGATTTGATGATATTTATTATAGCTTTTCCTTGATAGATTAAGTCTTTTTATTTCAAACCCAACAGCTATTTTCTGGCTACAGTCAGTTGAATTTCCTCTTGGCACCCTCACTGAACTTATCCCTGTTTTTGGCATTGTTGAATACTCAGCATGCTTAAGGACTGAATACAGCACCCAGAAGGAAACACTCTTACTCAGAAGTACTTAAGGACTGAGCACAGCACCCAAGACAGGGAACACTCATGATGTTCTTGGCTGGGACTTTTAAATATTGGAACAGATCGCTGGACACCTGTGTGGAGTTCTATCAGCCCCAGCAGGATCTCTCACCCTCACATTCTGTTTCCTGCAAGACTCTTTGAGCTATAGGTTCTAATAATGTCAGAGGAGGTGAAGGTCCTGTCATTTATCGATGGAGGAGACATATTCTTTTCTGTAGGTGCTGGAAGCTGCTAAGCCTTTGGCAGGTGATTTTCTTTATAACTTTTCTATCCAATTGTTCCTCAAGTCCTTTAAAAAGAATCACTTTAAAGATACATAGACACCATAACAACATAAAGGTGACATTTAAAGGTAAACATGTATGCATTTTTGAATAATTTCAACATAGCCACTTGTTTATGTAACTACTAAATTGTCTCATACTAGGATGTTGGATATTGACTCTCCTTTATTTTTGAGACAGTGTCTCAACATAAAGCCTGTACTAACTTCAGTTCTCCTTTCTTTTTTTCTTTCTTTCTCTTTCTTTCTTTTTTTTTTTTTGATAAAGAGGTGTTTATTAGGGCTGGCATTCTCTCCACTTGTAGAGCTCACATGCACTTATGGGACGCACTGAGCTTCGAAACAGTTTGCTCCTTTATTACAGAAAAAAAATGCAACATTTTACTGGACAAAACCAACATTTCTCTGTTGACCAAAGTTAAGAAAAGAATTTTTCTGAACCACCTCCCTTGCTTGTCTAGAGAAATACTGTGACTGCCTTCTTAGTTGTATGCAAAACATGTACATATGAAATATATTCAGAAATCCAGGAACATGAAGATGATATCCCCTGCATTTTGGTGGCCTTGGGAATACATACATGGCTAAGATATATATTTGAAACACATACAAGAATCATGCCAAGGTTGTTTCTTAATAGTCAGTGTTGAGTGGGTAGTTTAAGTTACAAAGTAGTAAAATTAATGGGAAGATGAAGAAAGAGATTGATTAGTTCTGATCTGGCATTACCTGAGGCTGCTTCCCGCTGTCCATTGGTGTTTCTGTGGCTATGGTAACATCCTCCATCACATCACCCAGGTTTTTTTTTGTGGTGTAGGCAGCAAAATAGTACACTACTGGGATGACTTCACTTGTTAAAACAGCTTTTTCCTGCAGTACTTCAGACCATAGAATGCAGAGGTGTGTGTGTGTGTGTGTGTGTGTGTGTTTGCGCGTGCGCACGCATGGCTGTCTGCATATGTGCATTTGTGTGTTCCTCATTTGCAGATATGAAAGTTTCTTTTCAAAAGAATTGCACAAAGAGCTCCTTCCAGCCCTATTAAATAGTACATAAGCAGAAGTTAAGTGCTTCATAGTGGAAAGATGGCAGAGAAATTTGGTTCAGATTACTATGAAACCTTTGTCAGGAAACCCTTTTTTGTTCCTCAGAGATGAGGCCATCTTGGATTTGCTAACCCAAAATACAAGCAAATGCATCTGCTACTGGTTTGTTCTCAGTGCATTTTTTTCTTCCTCAGAATGGTAACTTATTTTATAAATCATACATGAAAAATCAATTATATTTAACATGTAGGGCACAAATACAAGAAGTACCATTCCAAAAAGGAACTGCAAAAGCAAAAAGTAGAACATTTGGGAGTAATTTTCAGGGGTTCCCCTGTGTTTTTTTTTAATACATGGTTTGCTTGTATAGAGCACATTTTAGTTGTAATAGATAGTAGATAGCATAGTTCCGTGGATGGGAAACAGAGAAATGACATTTAGTTAGAGGCACATACAAAAAACCAACTCAAAGCATTGAGCCCTCTAGCTTTTCTTACCAACGTCATTTCTGCCTCCTCTTGTACGTCTCCACAGGAGGAAAACTTTTTGTCTTACTCTGTGGCTAGTTTCCTTTTAAGGGAATGGTGCTCAGAAGTCATTTTTCCCGTTGAACTACATATGGTAATGTGGCATTTACCTTCTTCTGTGTGGGTTGACCTTTCTACAGGTTTACTTTTCACAGAAATTGAAGATCACTCTTATACAACCTTTTATTTTCTTTTGTACAAAGCATATATGAAAAGACAAATTTCCTTCTGTCTTTTGCACCAGCAGGTGTGATTTCTTTTGGCCTAATACAAACCTCTTACAATAGTTCATTAAATGCCACTGTTTGATATTTGGGAAGCAATCACAGAGAATCAGCACTTTCCCTGACAAACTAATTCTCAATCCAGTTAAAACAAAATGAGAAGTTAATTAATGTCATACAGTGCTTCCTCTGTGATCAGCAGCTGGAGATAAATTAGAACCAAGGAGAATAATGCTCAGAAGAAAGGCAATAGAAAAGCCAGCTTGCCAGTTCCTCAAAGTCCGCAACATCATTGACAATGTCCACTTGGCATTAGTTCCTGCACTGTGCATTCTTCTTCCTTTTAGCTCCTCTAGTTGCTGTAGAACTTGTGGATGACAGTGGGCTGTGGACTGAGGCCCTCAAGTGGGGATGCTGTAGACAGTTATCTTCTTGCTCCCAACCAGCTTCCCCTCCACTTTTGTGCAACCTGGGACCCAGCTCCTGAATGGTGCAGGCAGCATTTAGGGTGGGGCTTCCCAATCAATTAACAACCAAAATAATAATCCTTCACACACAACCTCAAAAGCCAACCTGATGTAGTTAATTTTTCATTAAGACTTTGCCCAGGTGACTCTAGATTGTGTTAATGGTTAAAGAGAAGAACACAAATGCTATCCACCTTTTTAAAAATTTATTTATTTATTTATTTATTTATTTATTTATTTATTTATTTATAAATGGAGTCTCTGACAGGCCTGTGACTCACCAAGTAGGTAAAGCTGATTGACCAATGATTGACCCAAGAAACCATCTGTCTTCCCAGCACTGGAATTATAAGTGTACACCACTGTGGATAGATTCTCAATGAAAATAAATGATTTTCATTCATTCATTTTTTATGTGTATAGCTGCTTTGCCTGATGCATGTATCTATCTGTACCACTTGTATACCTGATACCCTTGGAAGTCAGAAGATGGAATCAGATTACCTTTTAATGGAGAAAAGATGGTTATGTGTAGCTGTTGGGAATTGAATGATGATTCTCTGGAAGAGCAGTCAGCTCTTAACTGCTGAGCCATTTTCCCCACGATTTCTGGGGATTGAACTCATGTTCTTATGCTTGCAAGACAAGCAGTTTACTGGTTGAGCTATTTTCCTAGCCCAGAGCTGTGGTTTTAAAGAAAGAAAATTCCAATCTGACTCAGGAGCCAGATGCTGAGGTAAAAGCCTACCAGCTCAGAGAGGCTAAGAAAACACCGAGCTGACCTTCATACTCAGCTCACATCCCAGAGGAAAAGCCCTTCCTACCTAGCTCAGGTCCTAGAAGGAAAAAGCTCCTCTTTTTCTTCAAGCTGTCTTAAATACCCTTCAACTCAATACCCCTCATTTCTGTTCAATCCCTGTCAGCTAGTTTCTTGCTCTGCCTCTTGACCTAGAGTTAAATTTACTTAATTTTGTTTACAGAAAGCTTTTAGAGAAAAGGTGTGTGTTATGGATGAACCACACTTCAGCCACCTGTTTGCAATAAACAGAAAGTTCTTGGATTAAAGGTGTGTGCTAGGGCTGAGCCACACCACAAATATTTGTTTACAATAAACAAAAATCTCCAGGATCAAAGACTGAGCCACACCACAATCAGAAACAGTTTTTACAGTTCACAATGAGATCAAATATCCTGCAACACAGAGCCACAGACTCACAGAGTCTAGACATGCTGCTCTAGACTCTGTTTCTTCAGATGAATTGCTCAGGCTCAGAGGTCTGAGTTCACAGCTCTGTGACTTGAGATTTGAGGCTGCTTTGGAGTGGATGGCTCATCAGCCCTGTCATGGGCCTTGTGCTGATTGCTGGGGAGGTGCTGCAGGGGAAGGCAGAAGGGACTGTGTGGCCCACAGACTGTACGGTGGCAACATTGCCCATGGCTTCTGATTACAAGCATTCTTAGGAATCGGTGACTGTGGTGTAGAGAAACTGTTACACACAGAGGGATTCAAATGTCTGGAAAGAGTTCTCCTTGCAAGCCAATAGAGAAAGCAAGGCCACAGGACCATGTTGTGTATCTCCAGCAGAGCAAAGCAAAGCAAAGCAGTGATATTTTAGCATTTAGTTTTTCAAAGTACTTTTATCCATTGTTTGATAAGTTTATACAATGTATTTTGATCATATTTACCTTCCACCCTTTCCACAACTCTTCTCAGATCTGCCTCTACCTTTTATCCCACAATTTCCCCAACACTGTGTGTGTGTGTGTGTGTGTGTGTGTGTGTGTGTGTATAAACCCTATCAAGTTCAATTTGTGTTGCTCTCATATTCTTGGGTTTAGGGCCATCCATTACCAGGGGAGTACTCCTTTCCGCTCCCACTCCTCAAGAAGTTGACACCCCAAGTGTCAACTAAGGGTCAGAGATTTGTGAATCTATTTAATCTCCATGTAAATATTGATGGTTTTGATTTTGTTCAGGCAATCTCATGCTTGGGCCATGAGTGCCGTTGTCCTGTCATGTACAAAAGACACTCTTTCATACTGGTCCTTCCCAATCCTTGATTCATTCAGTCTTTCTTCTTCCTAGCATTTAGTGTTGAAAAAATAGGTTAAGTGAAATAATGAAAAATGGTGATGAATAAAGTACAGAGAGTGACCATAGATTATCTGAATTTCAGGCAAGGCTTTACAGAACATGAGGGTCTCTGTGTAAGTTTAGATGCAGTGGCCACACAAGAAGCTTATAGTGAAACTTGGCAACGTCACAAAAGATAAATGTTCTCTTAGTAACAGTAGGAGACTGGAAACATGATATCGTGTGTGTGTGTGTGTGTGTGTGTGTGTGTGTGTGTGTGTGTGTGTCTTGCTTGGTAGCAAACAGAGAGCTGGGGAAAAATCTGCCATGTTCTATGTGTCTTGGAACACTTCTGTTGCGCAGGGCTCCTAAAGGGGAGCACTTTCCTAAAGAATATTCTTTGTTACAGGGGAGGAATCAATTTCATTTTGAGGCTATATAGACCCCAGAATTCCTCACTGTGTTATCTTGAAGTAAGACAGAACTGATTATATAATTAGAACAGCCTGGGATTGGCACAAAAACAAATAGTTTAATCAACTGAATGTGACTTAAGACAAGACATAAATCTATATACCTATGGACACTGATTTTTAATACAGAAGGCAGAAATACACACCAGAAAAAAGATAGCATCTTCAACACGTGGCGCTGGCCAAACTGGATGGCTCCATGTAGAAGAATCCAAGTAGATCTATGTTTGTCACAGTACGTGAAATGCAACTCCAAAGGGATCAAAGACGTCAGCATAAGGTCAGATGTATTAAGCCTGATAAAAAGAGAAAGTGAGGAAATAGCCTTGAATTCATTGGCATAGGAGAAGACTTTCTGCACAGAACACCAATAGCACAGGCACCAGTATCAACAGCTAAGTGGAATCTCATGACTCTGAGAAGCTTCCGCATGGTAGAAGTAACCTACAGAATAAAGAAGACTTTTTAGTTGTTTTTTTTTTCTTTACCAACTCCACATCCAATTGAGGGCTAATACACAAAATGTATAAAGAACTCAAAAATTAGATATCAATAAAACAATCTACATACTTTACTGAACACGGAGAAGTTGAGCTGGTATCAAAGTAGAGCCTTTACTCTTACGTGCTAGAGTCTTTGGTACAGGAATGTACTCTGCGTACTACACACTACCAATGGAGAAACGTAAACACCAACCCAGTGACAAATTCTTTGTCTGACAACGGTGCCCTTCCTTCAAGATATAGTAGAGTAATGGTGCCCATAGTTTGTAGGTGCAACCAACCAACCAATATCTGGTTTATTTAAGGTCCACTGCACCAGCTGAAACCCATGCCTGATGTTGAATGAGTGACCAACAACCTGAGACCAGATAACCCAGGTGCCTAAAGCATAACCAAATTCTTCTGTTTTTAAAAATTAAAGGCAGCAAAACATTGACTCCTAATGACATTCGACTATACTCATAGATATGTAAGTATCTTGCTTTGCCACCATCAGAGATGCTTCCTCCTGCAGCAAATGGGAACAAATACAGAGACCCACAGCCAGATGTTCTCCAGAGAGTGTAAGACCTTGAAACAGTCAGACTTAAAAGGGATGTCTTCATCAAGCCCCTCCGCTCGGGATGCAGGGAGCCCCGTGCAAGAGGAGGTAGAAAGAGTGTAAGATGGGGATGTAAGACACCAAGAAACAAGACCCTCTAAATCAACATGGTCACAGCACATATGAACTCACAGAGACAGAGGCAGCACGCACAGGGCTTGCAAAGGTCTGCACCGGGTTCTTTGCCTATATGCTATATCTTCCAGTTTAGTTGTTTTTTTTTTTTTTTATAGGATGCCTGAGTAAGTGAATGAGTGGATCTGTTTCTTATGGTTTCTCTTGGGCTCGTTTTCTTCTGTTTGTTTTGTTCAATTCAAATGTGTTAGTTTTGCATTATCTTTTTTATGATTTTTTTATTAATTTATTTGTATTACATCTTGATTGTTAGCCCTTTCCCTGTTTCCTCCTATTCTTCCCTCCCTCCCACTTCCCCCCTTCTCCCCTCCCCTATGTCTGTGATTGAGGGAGACCTCCTCCCCCTATATATGCTCTTAAGATATCGAGTCTCCTCTTGGTAACTTGCTATCCCTCCTCTGAGTGCTGTCAGGCCTCCACATCCAGGGGGAAATGGTCAGAAAAGGGGCACCAGAGTTCGTGTGAGAGTCAGATCTCACTCTCCACTCAACGGTGGAGAATATCATGTTCGTCGGCTAGGTCTTGGTAGGGGTTCGAAATTTACTGCCTATATTCTCCTTGGCTGGTGCCTTAGTTTGAGGGACCCCAGGACCCAGATATGCCTGTCATAAAGTTCTTCTTGTAGGCTTCCAGGACCCTGTGGGTCATACTATTTCCCCATTCTTCCATGCTACTCTCGCCACTTTGGAAAGCTATTCTGGCACTTTCTCAGAAAAATGGGAATAGAGCCTCCTCAAGACCCAGCTATCCCACTCCTGGGAATATACCCAGAAAATGCCCTACCACACAACAGGGACATATGCTCAACCATGTTCATAGCTGCTTTATATATAATAGCCAGAACATGGAAACAGCCTAAGTGTCCCTCAGTAGAAGAATGGACTAAGAAACTGTGGTACATTTACACTATGGAATACTACTCAGCTATTAAAAACAAGGAATTCCCAAAATTTGTGGACAAATGGATTGATCTAGAAATTATCATAATGAGTGAGTTCACGCAGAAGCAAAAAGAGACAAACGGTATATACTCACTTATATCAAAACACTAGTCCAAGGGATACGTATCATGAAAAACTTTACTTACCAGGAAAGTGGGTCAGAGGAGAGGACATCCTATTGAGTTTTGCATTATCTTATTTTCTTATATTTTATCTTATTATTATCCCTTAGAGGCCAGTTTGTTTTCTGAATAGAAACAGAAAGGGAGTAAATCAGGCTGGAAGGGGAAATGTGGGAGAAGCTTAGAGGAATACAGGTGGGGAAGGTGGGGAAACTAATAGGTTATATTAATTGAAAAAACTACTTTCTATATAACAGAAAAATGGTGATAGTGAAAAGCTACACAATAAGGTTTTTTTCTTCCTTTCAATTCTTCTTTTAACAAATAAATTAAATAAAAAACCTCTAATATTCTTAAAGTAATTCATTGGGGAGTACACTGTGTGTTTTAGTGCCTCAGAACATAACTCAAACTGGTTTTCTGTTAGCTTTTCTGTTTTGAGTTAGGCTCTTACCTTTGGGCCTAGGCTGGCCTGGAAGTCATGGTGTCATTCATGATGACCTCAGACTTGCAGTAATTCTCCTGTCTCAGCCTCCTGAGTTGCCAGGATTACACCCACGAGCCATCACTCCTGGCTGTAGGAGCCTTAGATTTGGACTAGGCACCTGCACAAAGCCCAAGAGACCAAGCCAAGGCATAGTGTAAAGGCAAGAGCAACTCTGATTGGCTACTGAAGGCCTGGTAGCCAATGCATTAATTGAATTGTGAGCAATTAACTAGCTGTGCTACAGCCAGTTGCCACTTGATTGACTAAATTATAGCCAACTGAATTGTTTTCTAGATCACAATTAATTTTCTGAAAATGCTGTTTGATTGTGTCGTTGGCCCAAATTCTCAGAACTTCCCTGGTTCTGGGAGCCAGCTGATTTTTGAGTGGTGGTCTGTAATTCTTTGCCCAAATAAATCCTACTGAATTAAAAACAAAGGAAGCCTGTTCATGGAAATTTCTGACATCCAGCTTTCAATTATGCCATCACTCTTAATTATCACTCGTCTATTGCCAGGGCCTTCACAGCTGGTGTTCTCAGTGGTGACAGCAGCTCCAAAGACATCCCCAAATGTCCTGATCTTAATGAGGAGTGATTTCTTTGTGTACATCCCACTGTTAGGAGTTGCCATTGCGTCTTGACTCCATGAGGATTGTTGTGTCATGTGAAAAAAAAAGGTGGTCAATGTCTATTAAATGAAGAAGCCTGTTAAACTCAACATTCTTTATCCATTTTTGGTAATAGAACTTACTGGAAATGCAGCAAGCTGGACCCAGCAAGGAGCTGAGTTTCTGAGAAGTAGATTTCTCCGAGGTCGTGTGTAAATTCTGTCTGATACAGATCTACATTACAGCCTCTGCGCTATAACATAGGGCCTCTGTTTTGGGAGAACGGGGTGTATTTATTCGTTCTCATGAGAAGTTCCGTTCGTCAGGGCAGCATCTTCTTTAAGGCAATGGCCATCTGCCATTGCGTAAAAACCTCCAGCCAAAATGTCAGCGAAGCAAACTATGTGTAGTCCTGGCTACTCAGCCTGGTCTCAGGGACGCAGTTAATACTCCTCACTTCCTTCCTCCCGTCCTCAGCTCAATTTTCCCTTAGCTCAGTCCAAAATTTTAGCTGCCCTGGCTCGTTGCTTGGTGGGGTGACCTAGATTCTCATCTACAAGTCATCTCAACCCCTAGTTAACTTCGTCTTTCTCGATTTATGGCTAACGCAGTGGTCCCTTGGCAACTGACACTGGAAAGATATATTAGGGTGCGCAGCAGGTATGGGACAGAGCTGTAGGTTATACATTGATTAATCAAGGCAGAGGGGAGAAAAAAAAACTCGGTTACATAACTATGTGGCACGAAGAAAGCAATTTAAGCGTTTATCTGCGTTGTTCTTACATAGGCCTTGGGTTTAGATTCTTTCTCTGTAATAGTTTCAGAATAATGTCCATTCCAAAGCTCAGATAGGATGAGAGAGAGGTATCCTGGCACATGCCAAGGCAGCAAACTGGAAAAAAAAAAGAGCAGAGACTTCAAAACATTAAAATTAAATAATTGGTTGTTGAATCATGATTGCAAGAAAACCAGGATCGATGACGAATCTGGAGAACAGAGGTGTCAGGAAACAGTAAAGATCTGAGAATTAGGGAGCTCTGCAAAGGGGAAGTGAGGAGCAGCGAAGGGAGAGCAGCAAAGTGCAGCATGGCTTGTAGAGTCAACCAAGCACAGTGAAGGGTTGGCCCCTCCCCGTTCGGATGAATCCTTTAGTTCCAACACCCCGTAATGTTTCACCCTACTTTTTACATCAGCAGTCTCTTACAGCACCCTTTAATGAAAGGAGGTTTTGTTTTGTTTTTTGTTGTTTTAGACAGGGTTTCTTTGTGTAGCCTTGACTGCCCTCGACTCGCTTTGTAGACCAGGCTGGCCTCGAACTCTCAGGGACCTGCCTGCCTCTGCCTCCCGAATGCTTGGATTACAGGAGTGCACCCAGCACCTGGCTTAGAAGAGTTCTCTTTTCTTTCTTTCTTTTTTTTTTCCAAAATTGGGATTTTAAAAGAATTTCTGTGAATAAATCAGAGTATACAATGTATATATCAGAAGCTTCAAATGAACAGTTTGAAAAGCAAGCTGAGAATGGGAGGATACAAGGGATGGGATAACCATTGAGATGTAACAAGAATAAAGTAATAATAAAATAATAAAATAAAATAAAATAAAATAAAGAAAGAAAAAAGAGGCATGACTGAATCATGAGAAATATTTGAACATTTATAAAATATCTTTGGTGTTTATTAAAATGTTTACATTTAAGAGAAAAAAAAAAGAAAAGCAAGCTGAAGTTGGTCACATTCTTGCTCACTCATTCCAGAGTCAAGGATATTTATTTGTACACACACACACACACACACACACACACACACACACACATCCAGAAACATCAACAATCATAAAACTTTACTTACCAGAGTACAAAATGTATGTTTGCTTAAATCATGCACAAATTAAAGTGTTATAACAATGTCCCAAAAGATGGGCAAGAAACAATGTTCATTATTTTAAAAATCCAAAACAATCAGTTGGTGTCTTGAAACATTTTACATGAAAAGTTTTGCCCTAAACGAGGTGGTAAAAAGTGACATTCTGCTGGGAGTGACAGAGCTTGCCTGTGACCCTGGCATCTGGGGGGCTGAGGTAGGAGAAATGTGTGAGTGTGACAGTGGATGCAAGTGACACCAACATGCTGCAGACTGAGTCAGGAGGACAGTGAGCTCAAGGTCATTTTCTTAGCAAGGCCTTGTCTGACAAAAGCAAACAGAACAAAACATAAGAAAAGCAACATCTTTCAGAGACAGGCCAGTTTGTGCGTATCAAGGACAGCGTAGTGACGGTTCAGTGTGATAGTGATGATTCAGTGTGATTCCATTTCTTCCCAACACTAAAACGTCAAAAAGTAAACGTGACATATATAAAACATCACAGATTAATTAACTGGAATAATGAGACACACACACAAACACAAACTGAAAATAAACTCCACACATCACACTGTCGTTTTCACAACAAATTAAAACATTAAGCTCTGTAATCCAAGCCTGTAACTCCCTTGTTAATTGAAAATCAACTTTACTTCTGTTTGTATTGGAATTTCTGGGTGACAAGCCAGTGTGACTCTCCAGGTCCTCCAGTGCAGAGCAGCTAGCCTGGGGGCCGAGGGGGAGAGCCTGGGCTGCCTTTACAGATATCCAAACACTCATGCGCTCTATACCACATGCTGCTCACTGCCTTAGCTGTTCATTTTCATTTTAGTATTAATTATTACTTTTGAATACGTTCATATGTGTAGTATATATGTATGTGGGTGCTCATGCATGCACAGGTGAGTGTACATGTGTGTAGAGGTCAGAGGGCAACACTGTCTATCTTAACAGATCTCCACCTTATCTACGTAGGCAGGATTTCCCACGTGAGCCCAGAAGCCACTGTTTCTGCTTGTCTTGCTGTTCTCTGTTATCACCTCCCAAATGCTGGGGTTGTGGGCAAGATCCCATGCCTGGCATTCATGTCGGTGCTGGGGATCCAAAATCTAGTCCTTATGTTGTGTGACAAGTGCTTCACACACACTGAGCCATGACTTCAGCTCTTATATTTATTTTTTAAATTGAGTTTTTGCCATACAATATATTTTGATCACCTCTCCCTAGTCCTTAAAAACGTCATGTTTTTGTCTCACCCCCAGGAAAAACAAAAACAAAAACAAAAACAAAAATGAGATTCAAAACAATAAATCATCTAAAAAGTAGTGAGATAAAAACAAAGCAAAAGAAAACAAAAAACCCTCCAAAACACAAAGTGCTCAAAAGCCACGGAGTCTGTTTTGTGTTGGACAAGTACTCCTGGACCTGGGGCCTGGGCTGGAGTGCTATTGATAGCACCAGTGACACTTCATTGAAGAAAACTCATTTTCCCTTTTCCAGCAGGTATCAACTGCAGACATTTTCTTGGTTAGGCATGGGACTTTGTGTCCACTTCAAGTTCTCAGTGCTTGGATTTTGCCTGGCTTGTGCAGGCCTTGTGTGCTGTCACAGTCTCTTTGAGTTCACATGTGCATCAGCCCTTGGGCCCGGATGACACTGTTTTCTTAGAGTATCTATCACTTCTGCCTCTTAAACTCTTCATGCTTTCTCTTCCATGTGGATCCCTGAGCCTTGAGGGGAGAGTTTGAGGAAGACACCTCATTTAAAGATGGATGCTCCAAGGTCTCTTACAGTGCACATTATCCAGTTGTGGGTCCCTGCATGTTCCCATCTACAGTAAGAAGTAGATTCTGTGATGAGGGATGAAGGATGCTCTCTATGGAAAAAGGATCATTACCACTGAGCAATGCTCTGATCTATGGGTACAACAATGTGTATTTTTAAATTTAGGTACCATGTAGTACCTCTGTGATTTCTGATTTTCCCAGAATCATACAACTTTAACTCACCAGATGATTCAACTTCTTAAGACCACAAGCTTCTAAGGGGGCTAAGAAGATAAACACAGGAGGCAAAAAATTTGATGAATTTTTATACAGGCCAAATTTAACTGCATTTGTAAAAAGAATGTTAAAATCAAACAGGTGGGGGCCAGTGTGACATCTCAGTGGGTAATGCCACTTATCCCCACGTTTGACAACTTGAATTAGATTCCAGGGATGCACATGGTAGAATGCTACACACACACACACACACACACACACACACACACACACACACACACACACACACACATACACCATGACATGAACACCCTCTCATCAAATACGTAAATACAAAACCAAGTAGTTGACAATGTTTAAGTTCCTCACTAAGAATGCTTGTGCAATAGAGCACCTCTTTTGTCATGTTTAAATTTTTTTCTCAAATAAATGAGAGCAAATTAAGGCAACACTTTGTGTTCTGTAGAACAAAGCGACACAGAAGTGGATTGCTGTAGAGGTCCTCCCAGTTTCCTGCAGCCCCATGACCCAGTCTTTCAAGTTTTGTGGAGGTGCCCAGCATCGGGTGAACTCCCATTTTCCTTGCTCCCTGCAAAATTCAGATGCAGATACAACTATCAACCAGTGATATTCCCTGGTATCGTGGTGGTGATGCTGTCAGAATGACCCCCACAACACTCTGGGGTATAGATGATGAAGAATGTTGCCCATCATCTTCAAGTAAAGGAAGCCAGTCTGAAGATGAAGCTTAAACTGCAAAAAAAAAAAAAAAAAAAAAAAAAAAAAGGGTAGAAGAGAGAAAACTCTACTAGAGCCTTTGTCATGTGCCCAAAGGTGAACAAATGTCTAGAATTTGTAGTGATATAAGCAATGTATTTCCCTCCTTGATGAGGCAGCTCAGGTTCGGCTGACTTTGTCTTGCAACTGAAAGGGTCCTGTATCCATAGAGAGCATCTTTCATCCCTCATCACAGAGGCTGTTACTTTTTCCTGATAGGGTTGGGGAAGACACAGAGGTACATGGTACCATGGAGGATTTGGGGATATAGGCAGTGAGCTGTGTCTATGTGACAGAAGACACAGACACAAAGGTAACACGCAGAAGCTTGGGGGATGGCATGTCCAATTGCAGGATGCAGGAAGTGAGACAGGATTTAAGAGCCCTGGGAGGCAGTGTGTCAGCAATCAACCATAGACATTTGGCTTTACTTTCCTCTATGACATCTGTGTTAGTTGACATTGTATCTTATACTTTTGCTTTAGTTTCCTTATACTCTATAAGCCTTGTGGTGAAGAGATGTTTCCCAATTCATTGTACTAGCACCTACAATTAGGTCCATAACAGGGCCGTGCAAATGTTGTTACATGTCAATGAAAGAAGTATTACCCAAACATACTTCAAAGGTCACTTCAGGTCAGGCAGCAACAAGGTAGGGTTGAAAAGCTCACCTCAGGTCAGGCAGCAACAAGGTAGGGTTGAAAAGCTCACCTCAGGTCAGGCAGCAACAAGGTAGGGTTGAAAAGCTCACCTCAGGTCAGGCAGTAACAAGGTAGGGTTGAAAGAACTGATCCAGCTTCTGACCTCATCAGCAAATGCCAGTTGGCTTACTTATGGTAAAAAAAGATTATATTTTTTTCTTGTCAGAAAGCAACTTAGGGAAGAAAGTTTATTTTAGCTCATGACTCCATCACTGTGGCAGAAGTCAAGACAAGAATCTGAAGCAACTGGCCACATTTATGGTCAAGAGCTAAGAGACAACCGATGCTTAGTGCTCACTTAGCTTTCTCCAGGGCCCAAAGCCAGGGAGCAGGGCCAACCAATTTTAGCATGCGTCATGTCATCTTACCTCATGCGATCAAGACAATTTCTGTCAGATATGTACTCAGGCCAACCCGATCTAGGTAATTCCTTATAGAGATTCTCTTTTTAGATGATTTTTAATTATATTCAACAAAACTGAGTATCACAGAGTCTGTCCATGATCATGGGATGTCATTGTATCCAATACTTGACTATCAGTGAGTGTCCCATCACTGCTGCTCAATGTGACAGGGTGATTATAGCCAAGGATGGGTAGTGAGGAAACCTAGCATCCTTGTTGGAACAGGAGTGACAGGGAGAATCACATGGCTTCAGATGGATGGGTAAGATGGCTTGAATAAGAGTGACTCCCATAGGGACATACATTTGAATGCTTGATTCCCAGTTGGTGTACTGTTTTGGAGAGGATTAGAAGGTATGGCATTACTGGCTAGTGTGTCACTCGGGGTGGGCCGTGAGGCTTTCAAATTCCCACACTATTGTAGGTTATCATCTTCTTTGCCTGCTCCCTGTAAAGGATCAGGATGTGAGCTCTCATCTGTTACTCCTGCACCATGCTCATCTGCCTGCCACCAAGATGGTCATGAGCTAACCCTCTGAAACTGTAAGCAAGTCCCTCAATTAAATGCTTCCTTTTATAAGTTGCCTTGGTTATAGTATCTCTTTACTGCAATTGAACAGTAACTAGGACAATAGGGAAGCAGTTGGTTAAACTGATAGGAGAGTTAAGAGTTTTGAGTGAAGTTACATTAATCCAGTGTGGTGCTGGCTGCAGGATTGGTTTTAAAGTTCATGACTGTTTCATTTTACTGGGAGAAAAAAAAATGAAAGTTTCAAAAAACAAATTATAATGGGCCAAAGGAAAGATATCCATGAATACTGTGGGAGAGGGAGTGGGGAAGTGTGGAAATGTTTGAAGGACAAAGAGCAGTGAAACACCAGTCCCAAACCTCAATACTATTAATTGCAATCACCAGTTCATATAATGATGATTAGCTGCTCTTGGTTCACACAAGACGAGCCAAGGAAAGGGGATGACCCATCGGATCCTACCCATTATCTCTGAGCTATTGGCTATGGATAGATTCTGGGAGAGGGAGTCATGGTCTTTCAGTTGTGACATGACTGCATTGGATGGCTCCAAACTCACAGTGACACAGATGACTACAAGTGATTTTTTTTGGGGGGGGTCACAAAACAAAACAAATAGCTATAAACTTGAGAGAGAGATTTGTGGAGAAGGTAGACAGGACAGGCTGGTAGGGAGGTGGGAGCTGAGTAGTCAAATTCAAAGTGGATATACCTGAATAATGAAAATAAGGCAAAGATGCCCAGCAGTGTTGTTGGATGTCTGCAAGCCAGTGGCTGGTGCCGAGCATGAGGAAACCTGATATTGGGACTTAATTGAAGGGTAAAGAACAAGGAAGTTCATTGCTACCTGCCTTACAAAGAAGCTAAATGGAAGGCGCTGGAAAGCATTTACAGCACTGGCTGTCAGTTCTCAGTCTCGTGGGCTGGAGGAGGCTCAAACAATGGCTGCTCTGTTGTAGCTGCCTGCTTTCAGTCTGTCTACTAGCAGAGGCTCTGGTTTCTTCACACCTACTTTTCACAGACCTGATGGCCCCAGGCTCCATTAACAGAGTAACAGCTTTCTAATAATAATCTGGTGTTTGTCTCCTGTTCTCTGTTTTCCTTTGTGTCATCCTTTATTTTTCTTAGCTTCCCCCCCTTTAGAAGGCCTGCCTTTTCTTTTAATTCACAGCAATTTATTTCTACTTTATAGAAGCTGTCAGTTAACTATAAAATCTGTCCCTTGCATTAGGTGTCTTTGGTGACAAAGTCTGCCTGTTTCCCTGGGGCCCTTCCCCAGGGTGGTCACGAGGACTCTCCTACAGTAGGCTGGCTTGAGGGTTTAGCTCATTCTTGAAGAATGAAATAAAAACCATCCCTTGCAACTTGGAAAAGCAGGAGCTCCTCTGCTTGCTTCTTGGTCTGTCCCTGGAAGAATTTGCAATCAATTACATAAACTTCATTAAAATATATTTTATTTTCTACTAGCTCTATGATGTAGGTTAAATAACATCAAGTCTGTATCTATCATCTATCTATCTATCTATCTATCTATCTATCTATCTATCTATCATCTGTCAACTATCCAATTATCATTAATGTATTATCTATATCTTTATACATCTTTTATTATCTATATAGCTATTATCTGTTTATCATTATCATGTATTTATTATCTGTTATCAATTAACCAATAAATTAACCTATCAGCTAGCTATTATGGATCTCTTTATTATCTATCTTTTATTATCTATGCATCTATTATGTATCATCTATCTGTCTATCTACTCTACCATCACTTATTAGCTATCTATTATCAATCAATCATCTATATATTATCTACCTCTATCTATCTATCTATCTATCTATCTATCTATCTATCTATCTATCTATGTATCTATCTATCTACCTATCATCTATGTATCTATAGACAGGGTCTCTAATAACCCAGACTGGCCTTAAACTCTCAATGTAGCTGAGGATTACCTGGGACTTCTTATCACCCTTTTCTGCTCCTCAGTTCTGGTATTTATGTGGTACTTGGGGATTGAACCTAGAAGTTCACACATTAGGTAAACACTCTATCAACTGAGCTACATCCCTAAGCACCATAAACTCTATGAATCCTGCTTTTCTCAACTGTAGAGTGAAACTAGTAATACATACTTAGATTTTTTTTTTTGTGAAGGACAAAGGTGGTTAGTATAGTATTGGACACATCAGGACTTGACAGCGATACCTATTGACAGCCTACCTTGGACTGGTTTCAATTTCACCTCTCCCATTGGTGTACAACTTAATCCACGGAGCAATTAACTTCTGAAATATGAGGCAAGATGAAAGTACTCAAGATGAGTGCTGATGGGGCTTCTGGATCTGGAAATTTTTAATTTTAATTTTAATTTTTTTTGCTAGAGATGATGTACTAATTACCTTTCAATTAGTATAACAACATACCTAAGACAGCAGGTGTGCTCATAAAATAGCGATTTTGGCTCTTTTTCATGACTCAATGAGTTTCTTTGCATTGGGCCTGTGGCAAAGGCAGAATGTGTTGAGTGTGTGTGGCAGAGCAAAACAGCTGCCTCCATTTTAAGCTACTGAGCAACAAAGAACAATGAAGGGACTGCAGCCCTATAATCACCTTCTAGAGCATGCTTCCGAAGGCCCAAGGACCTTCCTACAAAATCCCCACCTCTTAATTTCCCACCACTTTCCAGTAGTGCAGCTCTGAAGACCAAGTCTCTCTCGCATGGCCCATTGTATTCTACAGAGAGTTGAGCAGAGAGTATCTAGATGAATTCAAGGGTCGTTGTTTGAATTGCTCCTGTGTGTAGGGTCACTCATCTCCACTCAGAGCATGGCTTATTCCTTCTTGTATTCCTTCATTTCCTCAGTACAACATTTTGACCTCTTAGTGTTAGGACTGGGCTCTCTGTGACAAATCCTCAGGAGGTTCTTTCTTCAGGAAACATGAAACTCCTCTGGGTAAGGAGCTTACACATCTATGTTGTGAGTGACTTTCTTCACAGATGTACCTGCAACATGGTGACTTCTTGGCACTGAAAATGCTAATACATTTAAAAAATATTTATGCTCTTTGAATCTTATATATAAAATCATTTCTGATGCTGGTTTCTTTTCAAACTTAACTTTTGGTTTATTTTTAAGATTATAATTTAATTACAACATTTCTCCCTTCCCTCCAAACCTTCCCATATTCTTCTCCCTGCTCTCCTTCAAACTCATGGCCTCTTTTCCATTAATTGTTGTTGAATGAATATGGTACATGCATATACACTGTATATTGCTAAATATAACCTCTGGAGTTCATATACTATTACCTGTATGTATATATGCTTTCAGGGCTATTTGGCCTTGGACAACCAATTGATGTGCTTTTTTTGTAGGGACAACCTCTCCTGCTGCCGGCTTTACTCACTTTATGCTCATACCCACAGACAAGTGCAGTCTTCACCTTCAAAAAGGAAATAAGGAGACATTACAGAAATCTACAACCAATCCAAGTGCAGAGTTGTGGGGCCCATTCCTAATGGGTACAGCTACACAGCACTCCAGCACCTAAGCTTTAGGGAATACTGTACAAGAAGGGGTGAGAAGAGCCGGAAGATAAGAGAGTTTGCTGTGATCTTGTGTCTCCTAGTAACCGCAGAAGCTACATACACCCATAAAGACTCACCAACATGACCATTCAAAGCCAGCTGAACAAGTAAGACACCAATGAACACGCCAAACTAGACAAGGAAAATTCTGTGAGGTCCAAGCTATACAAAGTCTCCTTTTTCATAGTTAAGAAGTCACTGTCATTCACTGAGTTAATTTGTATATGTAGTGACTCATTTTCAATCAACCCAGCATCCTTGATAGAATCACTCAGTTTTCCCATTGATATTTTTAAATGAATACATTTAGAGTTTCACATCTGCGCCTTTATTGTCTTTGTTCACACTGAACTAAACCACATTTTCTGTCTGCAACTGAATAATAAAAGTCATTCTCTAACTATGGTTTGGTGTTAGTGATACTTGGGTTTTCCTAGACCATTGCTTTTTTTTTATATAAGTTTTAGAACCAACCTCTCAAGGTACATTCAAACTTCTTTGACAGCAGCTAATCATGTTTTCACCACGATTCTGGAGTCTCCACTTACTCTTGGCTTTTGTTTCATGCCCCTTTGACACTGTCAGCTTCTTTTTATGATTAGTCCCCAGAGAGTTTAGCCCACTTTTTTTTTTTGCCATTTTCACTCATGGGTGATGGGTCATTTACAGAGTAACTAATACCTTCACATAGAATGTGGAGTTTTGCATCTTGTATAGTACCACATGCCAAGTCTTGTACTCTTAATCAGACTAGGAAAGTGGGAAAGTGAGAAAGTGGGAGGCCCATTCTCTTTATATTCAATCTTAGTTCCTCAGTCACCTGCAAAATACAGAAAGATGGAGACAGTTGGTTTACAGAAATGTTCTTAGTTCTAAACTTACCAAGAAATAGGTGTAAAAATAGAAGATGAGGAATAAATATTTTTAAAAATTCATACCATAAAAATCTGTACATTTTTCTTATACTTTCAGGTAAAAGAGATATTTCATGGATTTATTTTAATATTGTTATTATCTGGACCAAACAGTCCCATTTTCTGCTTCTCGTGATTTGTTAGGCTTACTCCCACCACTCCTGCATTTGGACTTCAGTATTGCTGACACTGAGGGTGGAGCAAGGCAGACCTTGCTACTTCTGTAGTTGTAAATCCTGTTTCATTTCAATCCATATTAAATAGAAGAGGCACTTAAGAACCTTGAAATAATTCTCTACTTGTTTTCAGATTGAAAGCTTGTGTTCAAAACAGAGATGAGTTTTAAAATTAAAGTTAATGGTGAATGAAAAGTGCAAAATTTTGCTGTGGTTTGGACTCACATTTGTGTATGTGTATGTGTGTTTCTGTATGGTGTGTGTATGTGCACGCATATGGTGTATGTGTGTTTATGTGTGTGCATATATGCACAAGTTTGCATACGTGAGTGTAAGCATACATGTGGAGGCCAGAGGACACCTTTGGATATTGAACCTCATCTTCCATTCTTTGAGATGGGGTCTGTTCATTGTTGGCCACTGCACAGACAAGGTGGGCTGTCTCCTGAGTGTGTGGGCGTCCCCTGTCTCCACTTCCCATCTTGCTATAGGAATGCTGGGGCTTCAGATGGAAGCCAGTACCTTCAGATGGGTACAAGTCCTGAGGATTCAAAATCAGGTCTCATGTTTGCGTGGCAAACACAAACCTGCTGTTTTACCTCTTGCACTTTCAGTATTACTTCCAGTCGATCCTTCTAGAACTCAGAGGAACTTAATAAGGACTATAAAAAAGAACCCGCTGGTAAAAGTTTGAGTGAATATTACCATGTTTTGGGAACTCCAGTTGTTCAAATAATTAGGTTAAGTTTTTGAAGACCCAGCTTCAAGTGTTGGGTGAGTGTTGTGTATTCTCTAGCCCCAGGGAATGGGTTCTTCATTTCTGCTGCAGTTCTGCAACATGGAAATTCCGAGTTTCTGTTGCAGCGGGCTGAATTCCTCCTGGTGAGTTAACGTTCCCAGAGCCTTGGCTCCCAACTTGCTTTGGTCACCTCCCAGTGCCAATTGCCGTTCCTTTCTGGGTTTCTGCTTTCTGTCACCTGAAAGTGTGAGTTTTCATCACTGGAGGCACTGAGGCTGGGAGAGCAAGGCCAGGATGTGTTTAGTGGTGCTCATGCCCACAAGTTCTGTTTCTTCCTTGAATGGGTGCCCAGGGCCTTGGCTCACCACATACTTCTTCTGGCTTGGTTTTCACCCATCTAAACTAAAACATCCTGCAAACAGCCACACACTCCCCCATTTCTAAAAATTCTCATCAGGCCAGTCAACAAAAGTAACAGAGTTTTCTTCAAGTCCCACGACAAGGCGACCCTGAAAGACTTGTCCAGTGTTGTAGCATTTCCGGCATTCTCACGAGGCAGCAAAGAGCAAACCACAGTGCCCAATGAGTCTGTGTTTGTAATGGAAATTACCAACCTGTTCTAACATTTACATGGGTGTGCAATGCATTTTAGTAATGGAAACAATCTTGAAGAAAAGAGACCAATCAGACAATATAGATTGCCTAAAGAGTTTCTGTAAAGGTGGAGTTATAAAGAGAGTATATCATGAATGGAAGGCCATGTTTGTGTATAAACAAAAAGGATAACTCAGAAATGGACAGGCAAGCATAGGGATAATATGGTTTTTACCCCTGAATGTGTGTAATTTAACAGGAAAAAGATAATATCTGATTCGTGCTGCTAAAATGCCCTGCTATGCATTTGCAAAATGAAACTTGTCATTTACTCAAAACTGTGATTACAAATATAAACATCAGTTCTGAACTTTCTAGAAAGAATGGAGGACAAAGTCTTCATGTTCTAGTGTCAGGCACAGGTGTTTTTATAGGTATAGGAAATGGGGAATGTATCAAGTGTGGGGACCATAAAGGAAAAGTGGTACATTAGGCTTAGTTAAAAGATAATTTTGTTTACTCAAAGACATATAAAAATATACCAGTACAGATTAAGAGAAAATATTAATGATGTATGCAACTAAGGAAGGACTAGAAATATTATAAGGTCTAAAATCACTTTATTTTAAGAACCGACGAGACCTGAATAAACAGAGCAAAATATTTGGATGTTTTTATCTACAAAGTATGCTTGTGGCAGTTAAGCAATCAACATATTATTAGTGAAATGTAAAACTACAGTAAAGTCTCATAAGCCACCTGCTAGCATGCTGAGCTCAACACGACCACACTCATCCTATATCCTGATGATTTCCTTATTTACTCCAACTAGATGAAAATGCACACAAAACCTCTCAAGCAAACATTTGAGGCAGCTGAATAGCTTAAAAGCAGAAATGCCCTAGTATAAATGAAGTAGTGAATAGGAGTTTGGCATTTACATACAATGGACTACTCAACCACACACACACAAAAAAGCAGCAATACACACAGCAACATAAATCTCCTGAGCTTGTTCTTCTTTCTTGTTTCTTCTGTGTGAGAGAAACTACATGTAAAAAGACTAGAAATATGTGACTTTATGTAAATCACATCTTAGAAAGGCATAGCTACATGATAAATGGAAAATGGGGACTGTGCTATGTGACAGACATCTCTCTATGCTGTCATGAAGAAGCATGGAAGCTCAATTCCTGCCCCACCTTCCCTCAGAGATCGCTCTACCCTGCAAGGTGGGGGAGGAAAAAAGCCCTTCCTCCCTTAAGTTGCTCCTGCTCAGTATTTTATCAAAGCAACAGAAAGGAAACTAGGACAGAAGGAATTTCATTTTTAAGGTGATGTCGCAGGATATTAACATGCCTGCTACTGAGTAGAGGCTGAAATTTTGCTGGCCCCAATGCAAGAAGTGCATCTGACTGTCTTATGGCAATATTGTGGGTTCTATAAGGATAGTGATATGTTCTAGGTAACTAAACTCATTTGCATAGGCACCCAAAAGGTTTAGGCTAGAGAAAAGCCAAAAGGACAGTGATAAACATGAAGACACTGCATGAATCAGCCCCCAGGAGAGGCAACAGGCCAGCACTGGGATATTACTACTAGGAAAAAAAATTCCTATGTCAACATTTGGGAACACATTTCTGGAACATCAGTGCCAAATCCTGATGAAAGCTTGGGAGAGGAAGCATGGCACAGTCAACCAGACCCCTTTACAAGGTATGAGCCTCAATATTAGAACGTCTTGTCTTAGTAGGAAAGTCTTGAAATGGATTGACAAAGGAACCTGATACCCAGCTTTAATTTACAAACCTTGGTAAGGGAGCTGGAGACACGGACGCTGAGGCAGAAGATGCTGCCATCTTTTTTATTTTGCACCACCAGCTACGTCCAAGTTTCCAGCCGCACTGTCTCTCTAGCGACTGCATTTTTCTTTGCTGATGTACAATCGTTTAGAAGTTATTTGAGAGGATATAGTTTTTCTCTTTCTGTTGGCATTCTGACTTTTAGATTATTACATTCTATCCCTCAATACAGGCTGCTTAGTGGTTCACTAGTTTATTAGGGACAAGTGTGACCACTGCCTCTAGAAGATGCCAGAGGGGTGGACAGAAACCAGGGCAAAGTTTTAGCCAAGGGTGGATGGCATGTTAGCTTTGGCCTTGAGTTCTTGAGGGATGATGGTTAGAAGTTGTTTGGGAAGAGAGAGTACTCTTACGTTGCCAGCTTCGTGGTTTTCCTGTGGACTTGAACTAGTTTTCATCAATAGCTGTGGTTAACTTTGTGAGCCAGGGCCATTTTGAAGGTGGTTCTTCCATTTGCTTTGCAGGAAGAGTGAAAGTTTGACTCGCTATATGTTTTTCTTTTTTCACTTTCTTAATTGAGGACCAATCAAGAAGGTGGCCTACGGTGTTATATAGCGTAAGCAGAAGTCTAAGGAATGCTCAGCGGCTGCTCCTTTAACCAATGAAAATGGCTCTATTGATGGTGAAAAAGAGCTCACCCAGGTGAAGAAGAGGTAAGCCAGACAAGATCCAGCTGGGTGACTCAGTCTTTGCCTGTTCGGCCACTTAACCCAGCTCTGCGTGGGGGTGTTGAAAGTACATACTGTGCCCCCACAGTAGATCTAAGAGAAGTTAGCATGGTTGGATAGATTTTTATTATTATTTAAGGTCCAGGTTATACCCAGTGAAACTCACTTTTGGTGACTACTTTTGACAAGCAAACATACAAAGCTGTAGGGTCAACACCAACCACAGGACACACAAAGCTCACTCCCATCTAATTTCTTCTGGTGCTAACATGCCTCCTGGCTTTCTGCCTTCTGTCTTTTGCCCTTCCGAAGTTGAGTGTCATATAAATCCAGTTGCCCACTATATATCTTTTCTTGGTGTTGGTTATTGAATCTAGGAACTTGTACCTGGTAAACAAAGACCCAACAGCAGCATGTGGAGTTTTGACTTGGATTTTTCCATTTCATTAGTTTATTGACATTCCTTCATGCTGCTGCATTTATCAACAGTTGGGTCATTTGTATTTCTAAGTGTTATTCCAGGGTCTGTATGCAGGAAATAAGATTATGAACTCAGGTACTACACACGCCCCTGTCTCAGTTTCATTGTGAACGCACATTTTCCCTGTATTTGTGAAAACTCTTAAGAGCAGTGTGCATTGTCATAGTACTATTCATCTTAGGAGACTGTTAGGTTATTTTCTTAAGTGACTGTATTATTTTTGCTTTACATCCAACACTGTGTGAGAGCTCTCATTGTTCTCTATTGTTGCCAAGGTATAGCGCTGCTGATTTTCATTAAAAAAAATCATATCATTCAAAATTGGTTGTTGTAGTGAGATTTAGTGTTTTGAGACAATGACTACTCTAACTTGAAGCTTGTCTGGCAACATATTCTAGTTCTAGGAGTGTCTTGCTGCTCGTACTAAGTGTTGGTTGAGATAAGGCTAATGTCATTAAAGAGTGAATTGTAATTTGGTATGGTCAACCTAATAATCGCTAATGTACTTTAGACTTAGTCCCAAGGTTTATGTTGTATCTATCCTAGGTTGGCCTTCAGATCACTGCACGACCAGTCCCATGTCTCATTGTGGTCTGTGAAAGAGTGTTTTGGGAACCCAGGCCCAGGACTCTTGGGGGCAGGGAAGAGCTGGTGCAGAGTCAACAACACAGACCCTAGGAGTCAGGTAAGTGGCAGAAGCAAACTTTATTGTGGAAATAGGGCATGCCTTTATACACCCCTCCCTGTGTCTCAGTGGCTCCCAAACTGCAAACTGCTGCTGTGGCTCCTCCTCATTGGCTCCCGTGGTGATGTCACCAGCCTCTGGGCATGCCCAGGCATGTCCAGGCAGATCTCAGGCAGGCTCTATGTGAAGGCTCCCTTCTGTGCATGCATACTGCCTGGCAGGTCTTGTTCCTCCTACAGAAGAGCATGAGCCACATCCTTAGCCCCCAGATACTTCTAACTCTAGATTCCATGAGATAATAAATGCTTGCCATTTAAAATACTGAGATTAGTTAGGTCATTTCTTATACACCGATAAATAAATCAAATGTTTATACTGGATATGGGTGGAGTGTTCTCAAAACTCCCTAAAAATTTGAGAAAGGCTTTAGAGTCTTCTGGTGAAAAAGGTAAGAGGACTTATTATGGGTTATTCTGGAAGCTTCTTCCAGAAGTCTGGAGGCTTGTCCTCTGAATTACTGCTTTTTATATCTTGGGACAACTATTAGTTTCTACGTGATCTTAGTTTCTTTTTCAAAAAGTGCATTTTATACTAGCCACGTCAAACTTATCTGGAGAGAAAGATTTGTTTGGAGATTTTAAAAGACGTAATATGCTTGGCAGTGAAATAATAAATCCCTAAGTGCCTTCATCCAGTTCCTTAACTATCTCTTGGTTTCGGTGATTACTGACACAGTAGGCCGTCCTTGTATCAATTTTCTCTTACATTTTAATCTCAGCATGAAGTTTTCAAATAAAAACTTGGGATGCGAATGATGACCTGATTCCCAAGGACATTTTCAAAGTCATCTCTTGAGCAGGATTCATGCACCCGCGTTCTCATGGAGCGAGGAGACTTACCACTTAGGATGTTCAATGTCATTGGTCCATATTTCATGCGTACATTCTTGAAGCTTCAAGTTTAATTTCTTTGGCAACGCAAGCTCTTTTCTGCACAAGAAACCATGGGAGAGCCAGATTCCTCCTCGATTTGAGGGCCTTGGGCTGTATTAATATATCATACCTGCCTCTCCACCAATTCCGTGGTGTTACATAAATTGTTGCATTCTCCTTTTTGGCTTTTTCCTGGCCAAGGTGTGAAGCGGCTCAGCAGGGAGAGAGAGAGAGAGAGAGAGAGAGAGAGAGAGAGAGAGAGAGAGAGGGAGGGAGGGAGGGAGGGAGGGAGGGAGGGAGAGAGAGAGACGGAGGGAGGGAGGGAGGGAGGGAGGGAGGGAGAGAGAGAGAGAGAGAGAGAGAGAGAGAGAGAGAGACGGAGGGAGGGAGGGAGGGAGGGAGGGAGAGAGAGAGAGAGAGAGAGAGAGAGAGAGAGAGAGAGAGAGAGAGAGAGAGACGGAGGGAGGGAGGGAGGGAGGGAGAGAGAGAGAGAGAGAGAGAGAGAGAGAGAGAGAGAGAGAGAGACGGAGGGAGGGAGGGAGGGAGGGAGAGAGAGAGAGAGAGAGAGAGAGAGAGAGAGAGAGAGAGAGAGAGAGAGAGAGAGAGAGAGAGAGAGAGAGAAGTAAACAACACGTGTCTACCATCTTTTCCTCTCAGGAACCATGTCTGACCTAATCCTTGGCAGGCCTGAGACACCCTCGTTCCCATGATTTAGTCTTATTTCTTTCTCTTCTGGGGGCCACGATGCAAATGTTTAAACTTATATTGAATCATTAATATTATGAATTGACAGGGAGAGGGACAGGGAGAGGGAAAAGAACTTTCCAGCAGCTACCTACCAGCCACCATTTGTGTCCCACAATGGCTTCCATCTGTGTCAGATTGGCTGGGGCTGCCTAACCGGATGCCTGATGTCAAGGATTGATCAGAATCGAACTCTGTCGAGCTAAGCCTACCAGCATTTTTCAATTCAATTGGGAAGACATTGTTAAAGATTATTCTTGTGGAATACATGAAACTTTGTGCTTTGAGAGAAACTCTGGCTTTTTTCCTGAAAATCTGGCAGGTCACGGTCCACAGTATTCAGTTTTAATATTAGCTCCAGACCTCCGGTACTCTAAGAGGTCGACTTTCAGTGAGGGTTTGTGCTCCCTCCGAGTTGTGTTTTTGTGAGAAGTCAAGTTATAATATCCTTTCAATATCATGGCTTTACCATAACGCTTGACAGCGAAGGGCTCAGGAAGGCTTTAAGCCCTCATACATTTATGCGAAATATTGTATAGGTTAGTTTAACCTTTCTACGAAAAGCCAGTTTGGATAAAATACCTAAAAACAGAAAAGCAAGGAGTCACAAGTGTACAGTCATGAGACTGAGATACAGACCTGTTAAAATTCCTGCCTGGCCTGTGGGAGCTCTCTCACAAAAATCATACAGGCGTATCCGCACTGTGGCCTGCGGACCACATGCAGCCATGGTTGGCCAGGGAAATCTGTATGCAGCCCAACACAATATCCATAAACTTAGTGAAAACATTACTTTTTTTTGTGCTTTCTTTTAAAAACTGGATTGCATGGTTCGTAAATGTGAACTTCGTGTATAGCAGCATTGTTTCCCATGGTCAAAAGGTTGAATGTTAAAGTAGCAAGAACCATAAACTGACTAGCTAATACCAACAAATTAATTGACTAATGTAATTGATGGTGAAAGTGTAGAGCCTCTGTAGAAGCTTCATGGCTTCAGAACAGCTAGTCTTACTGTAGAAATCTTCTGGCATGTACAAAGTTTCAGACTGAGCAAGGGGTTGAGTGGCTACCTTAAATCAGCTGTGTTGTGTTTTTATTTATGAGTCAATTAGAATAAAGTGATTTTATTGAAACATCATAAGAAGGCTGGATAAATGTGACTGTGATGCACTTTGATCGATTGTTGGGTGGTAGGAGTGACTTTAAAAAGAGTGCAACCTTTGATTTGCTTTGGACGCTAACCTGGAGAGCTTACTGCCTGGTGCTTTCAAGTTAATAGTACTCCTTAGCTCTGGACAGGAAGTTCACCTGTGAAGAGGGATGGGCCTCCCTCTTACCCACTACAGGCAAGACAAGGTGACTCTCAGCTGTTTCCCATGCCTTCCGTACCTCGTGAGGTACCACAACTCCATAAGCACATGCACAGATAAAAATATGTAGATTTAGAGAGATGGGAAAACCTTGTTATGAAATGCTTTATTAATAAAAAGAAAAGTAAAAATAAAATTAATAGCAAGAATTCATTTTTACTTTAGGCATTTTAACTTAATGCTAACTTTTGTGTTCTCATCTTCAGACACAGCATCATCATGTAGCCCAGTCTGGCTTTGAATTTCTGATCCTCCTGCTCCAGTCTCCTACGTGCTGGGATTACAGATGTGTGGCTAGTTTGAAATTGTTTTGCAGTCCAGTCTTTTATGAAGACCATAACCGTTTCTTTGAGTTGATATCTCCTTAAAGTTTGCTCTCGCGTTATAAATGAGCAATGAGTCATGATCTTGGATTTATAGTTTTGTTAAAGCATGACCGTATACTTTCAGAAACTGTCTGAGTGAAGATTTTTTAAAAAAGAATCTCAGTATTTTTGCCAAAATGTTGGCTATTTTAAAATAAAAATTCAGTAGTGTTATAAAACAATTCACTGTTATTTGGATTTATTAGTCAAATGATGTAATTTTTATTGAAACAACTTCCTTTGCTTTTTCATTCACTATTTTTCCTTAAAATTATGTGTGATATAATTCATTGCATGAAAGTATAAATAGTTCAAAGATCAGACTTCCCCTGACTTGGTAGACAAGAAGAGAGGCATTTGGGCTTCTGAGCGAGCACGCTAGAGGTTCTAAGGCATGCTTCAGCAGCAACCACGGGCCGTTATTTTTTTATGGAAGGATTGAGTGATGGTTGATTGGGAAAATAAAGGCAGGGAGAGAATTCACTGATACTGACTTAGCCATATCTGCAACTACATCTGTAACTATAGCTTTTGTATGAAAGACACTGCAATAAAACATATCCTACTTCCTTTCTCTCCCCCAACATTCCAATAAAACAAATCTTGCTCTCCCAGTTCTCTGTCACCTCATAATCTCTCCATTTTCCTAATACTGACCTTGAACTCTCAAATATCCAGTCTGGTCTCAGCTTTCAAAGAAGTTGGGATTACAGGCTTGTGGCTCTGTGGCTGGCTCATGTCTGTTTCTAAAGAGAGTACAGGTCCCATTCATTGCTTGTGTTTTACCTTGGTTGAGTAGTAGGTGGGCCTAAGGAGACCCATTAACACAAAGTCTGGTGTTGAAATTGTTTTTATAAAATTTGTGCTTGTTTTTCTTAGTTTCTGTCTTAACCTGGCTATCGCACAAATAATTGAGACCCTTTTATATTTGTTTATAAGGCTTTACAAGACAATCTTGAGCAATTTAAGTCTGTTCTTAATGTTGTATGTTATCCTGACTCCATCTTTGCCAAACTCCCTGTTACTTGCTTTTTAGTCCTTTCTTTGCCCTAGCTGAATCTTCATCTCTCCTGCACCTCTGCTTGTGGCTGAATGCCCTGGCTGCCAGAAAGTCCAGCCCTATTTTCTCCCATGCTCATCGCTTGCCTTTAAACTGCTTTATTGACATATCAGGGGGACAGTTGGAGAGCAGATTTTGTACAACATTTAGGCAGGAAATTCTCAGAACAAGGGTTGCAACCAGATATGGGGGGGGTTTATAGAAAGCAAGATTTGAGTCACACAATAACCTTATGTCTATAGTCAGTTATTCATAAGCAGGCTGTTAGATTTCTCCTCTGGTAGCTTTACTATTATTCCAGTTGCCCTTCCAAGGGCACGTCTCGAAGCTGGAGTCTTTACTAGGCTGGTTTCACAATACCAGTTGTTTGAGGAAGAGAGGCCATGGAAGAACTTCAGAAAAGCAGTAAGAGCTCATAGAGAAGAAAGCCTTTTGTAGGCTGCTAGCTTCTCTAGCTGGATGCCACATCTGCTCTCTGCCCTGTGTTGTTTCAACTCCTCTTCTCCATTCATTTCAGAATGGATGAGAGGACTCCTCCAGTACGTGGAAGGGTTAGTGTGAGCCGTGACTGTCACCTTTACTTTTCAGGTTAAGATGGACCCATTCTTCCCGTAAGCTTTTACATGCCTTGAATTTGAGTTGAATGCTTGCAAACCTCTCATTGGACACAGCTCACTAACCTGAGATGGATTTGTCTACTGTGTTACTTTTTAGCCTTAAGGGGAGGAACTTCAAAAAGGATACATGGTGATACAGTCTGCAGGCGGCTCATCTAGGCAGTGTCTGTGATGTTGAAACCTCAGTCTTACTTCAGCAGAAAACACAGTAGGCGTTGGCGTTGCCCCTTTGTCTTCTCTCTTTAATTTTTGCAGATATGTGAGCACACCACTGAGGATGGATGGTTAGGATCAAATAGCTGTGGCAGGAAAGGGAAAATAATGACTGGATGCCTTTACAAAGAGAGAGGACAATTCCTGCACCAACGTGTTTATTCTTAACGGTTGAATTGACACTCAAATAGAACATGGCTTGGCTGTGTGGAGATGGGAGTTTTCACTTCATATGATCGCATTGGTCAGAAGAATCAGCAGCTGTGTGAAGTTCTCCACTCACCTAGAGTCACAAGGATTTCCAGGTGTTTAAGTCATAAGAGACTTAGCTAGTACAAGTAGCTCTCCACCTGTGCATGTTCACCTGATGGGTCTATAATGGGCACTTAGACTGGAGGAAGTGGATGACACTGGAAGCCCTTTATCTGGGGTCACTGCAGTATTGTCACCATGGACGCTGCTGAATTTTTTTTGTGAAAATATTTAGGAAATTGATCAGTAATTTGAACTAATTCATGGCATGGGAATCTCCAGGGAGATTTCCCCTATGGATATAGATATGGATCAATAGAGAGTCAGGCGTCCCATTAGTGGGTTAGTCTCAGAGTCGCTTTGGTAAGGATGAAGTGTTGCCATCAACAGAGAAAACACGCTTTCCTTTTTCTTTTGAGGAAATGGGTATAAAACGATTCCTGTTATCTCAGTTTTCCCTAAGTGATGCCCTGGCCCTGGCTCTACGCAGAAGCCAATCTTTCAGATGCCCAGTCCCTGGCCCCAGGGACAAAGCCCTCTATTTTGAAAGTTAGTTTTGTCTTTGTTTTGGTTTTAATTGTCCTTTCTGTTCTCCCTAAAGTGAGTACTCACATTTGCCTACCTGGGGGAGGTACTTAGCAGAGGTCTGGAGGCCACACATAGCTGAAGTGAACTGATCTTTACACCTTGTGGAAATACACAAATGAGTCATTCTTTGTTGGAATTGAAGACTCAAGCTCAAAATCTTTTCCCATAATCTTTTAAACACATGTTCGGCGGGGGGAAAAGTCTGTTTAGGCTGGAATCCTCTACTAAGTTAATAAAATGTTCATATGCTCCCGTGTTATGAGTTCAGACATTTGTAAGGTCCTAAAGTTACAGTGTCTCCAACTCTGAGTGGGACAGGACTAACAGCCGAGTGAGCAGTGTGGAAGAAAGACCCCTTTATCTCCACTACTCTCACAATGGGTGGAGCTGGCCCATTAGTGTGGCGTGGTTAGAGACTCTCCTCAGACTGTCTGCTTAACTCATCACACAGGGGATGATTGGAAGACCAGTGTGCAGTATGTGGAGCGCTCTCTCTCTCTCTCTCTCTCTCTCTCTCTCTCTCTCTCTCTCTCTCTCTCTCTCTCTCTCTGTATTTTATAGACATTTCGGTAAGAATAGAAATGACCATAGTTATTTTTTAGACATGCATAAGAGTACAAAAATATCTCCAAGGATAAAGTGGCCTATTATAAATTTTTTTCTTTTCTTTTCTTTTCTTTTTTTTTTCTTTTACAAAAATCAAACTTTGGAAGGTGAAAACAGTGTGGCAAATGCTGGTTTCTGAATTTTCTTCTTTGGTGAACAAAATGGCTTTTTTGTTACATTTAAATTCTGGCACCAGGATATTTTTCTTCTACTTGAACAAGAGCTTGTGGCACTTACTGACATTGAGTACACTCATCTTTCATCCCAAATAGACAGGACTGACACCTTTGAGGTCTCAGGGACACGTCTACCCTTGAACCTACACAAACAGATTTTGGGGCCATTCTTTCATCAGGGTTACCTACTTATAAGAGAAAGAATGAGGTAATGTCTGTAAAGAGTTTTTAGAAGGGTAAGAACCAAAAATAAAATATTTTCAGAAGAAGTTATTACTTTGCATAGGCAAGAGCTCGGTGTGTGACGTAAACCTGAGAAAGAGAAACAGGGACTGAGTGTGCCGGGCAACAGGAGTCTGGTGATGGTGCATGGCTGTGGGAACCTGAGGAACAGACAGATGGGGTGGGAGATGAGGAAAGAGGAAGGCTGAGGAATAGGCTAAAGGACAAACAGAGGCCGAGAAGCCTCTAAGAGAGATGCTCATGGTGGGTGACCAGGAAGCTGGAGCAGGCTTCTCTCTTCTGTTTGCTCTGTACCTTTTATCTTGTCATGCTCTGTATTTTAGTTTTTTATTATTATTTTAATCCCATTTACTCTTTTTTACCATTCTGAACAAAACTGTGGCGCAGTCCTCACAAACCATTTTTATCACATTTATTTATTTTGTGTGCATGTGCAAGTGTGTGTGTGTGTTCATGTATATATGTGATGTGTGTGTACTCACAGTGCACGTGTATGCATGCATGCATGTGTGTGCTTGAATATGCGAAGTCTAATTTCTCTTTTTGTTTGTATGGGTGCTATCAGTGTAAGACCCCTTCACTTAACCACTATCTCCTTAAGTGCTTTAACTCTAAACATAGTTACATTGGAGACCATAGCTTCAATGTCTAAATTTTGAAGAGACAAAACTTATACTGTAACACTATTGTGTAAAAGTCAACTGGCTGACTTATGGAAGGCAAGGTTTTATTTAACTTAGAAGTCATTTATTTCTTTGATTTTATTTTGAGGGTTTCCAGTCTTTAACTTGACTGATTTTCTGTGCACACATAAGAGAGTGCCAGAGAATTGACATCTAAAATAATAAATGCAAATTATTACAATCTGATAGACCTCACCTTTCTAAAGGTCAGTTTAGATAATTACATCAATTACGGATAAAAGATGCCCTTTGTCCCATCCGCAGATGGGCTCTTGATGTTACGACTTTCAGACATTCAGGCATTTCCTATTTTGAGACACATGTGTGCATACTTACTCTTGGGTGCTAAGGCTGATAATGATGTGAAAGAATATCCCGAAATATTGTTTGTGGAGATGTGGTTTAGGGGGTTTGAAATACTACTTGACACAGGTAGAAGAGAGCCCACAGTGCCATTCTTATGCATTAAATAGAAATGATATTTCAGGAGGGTTGCTGGGTTTTCTTCTGTATCTCAGGGTGCCTTGGTGTCTGTCCTCAAGCAACAGCTGAACCAAGTGCACCATAAGTAAAGAGAAAAGGAAAAAAGGAGCGTGGAGGGGAACAGCAGTTCTGATAGAATGTAGAGTTGAGAAAGGGTGGTGTTTTACTGTCTTTTTTTTTATATTCATGTCAGGCTATGCTTCATTGGCTCATAAAACCCAGTTACATGCCTAGAGTCTGGAGCAGCACAGTGAGCTTGCCTATTCATTACCATCCCAACAGTGTGAAAACCATTTTCCTTGCAGGTGTTTTCACGGACCCTACAAGGTTACACGACTTAAACATTAACATATTATTCTAATAACATGAAGCTGCTGCCCTTTGACCCAGAAGCTTTTGACTTTAATAATTTCCAGGTTATTCTTCAGCCAAAATACGTCTCCCCCCTTTTTTTTTGTCTTCACACTGGTTCACTTTCTTTAATATAAAGTACTGATAGAGTAAATAAATTATATCCAGATGAAAATGTGCTATCTGATACCTCAGTTGAGCATGGTGCCCTCCAGCACCGTGGTGAACATTTCCCAGCCATGTGCAGCCTGTGTCAGGGGTGGGCACCCTGACACCTGCCCATCTAGTGTTGCTTGCTAAGAAAAGGGCTGAAATGAGAAGCTTGGGTCAAGGAAAGATCGTCCTGAGCCAAGGTTTTAGGGGTCAGCACTTGTTTTTAATTCTCCATGAAGTGGGGGAAGGGACTGGATACTACTCACAGGTAGAATTCAGCAGAGATTGAAAGGCTCATGGCAGCTGTGGGGTAAAAGATGCCAGAGGGCAGTCCTCTGCATCCCGAAGCACAGGGCCACAGAAGAGCTGCTCAAATTTCCTGGCCCCACAGTGCCTGCCCTTCATCTTCCAACTTTGTCAACCACAGAGCCAGTGACCTTCAAAGCACAGCCCCCCGTGTAGCCAGCTGCCGAGTACTCAGGCAACACCATCTTGCAGGCAGTGATTCTCGAGAAAGAGGGCCCCTTGTGGGACTACCCTGAAGGTTATGCTGTTGTCTTGTTATGCTGTGGCTTGCTCCTTTGTTCTGGGGAGATTCTCAGGCTAGACATTTCTCACCTCCTCTTTCTGTTTCCTCTTCTCACTCTTCCTCCTCCCTCTCCTTCAGCAGCACCCAGAATAAGAACAGGAGGTTAGGGAGAGGTAGCTCATGGTTTGCAATAGTCTCCGAGGAAGGAGAAATAGTTCTGTGGTGCTTATATTTGTTGATGCATTAGGATTTCTGCGCGCGCGCGCACACACACACACACACACACACACACACACACACACACACACTCCTACACACACAAATACCTGCAAATACCTCACATAAACGTATACATGATCATACCCTACTCATGCACACTGCACACCTACGTGCATGACCCAACACATGCAGATATGTGCACATACCTCAATACATCTAAACACACACGCACATACACATACGCACATGCATGCACACATACGGACACACACACACACTCCTACACACACAAATACCTGCAAATACCTCTCATAAACGTATACATGATCATACCCTACACATGCACACTACACATCTACATGCACACCCCAACACATGCAGATATCTGCATATACCTCAATACACCTGAACACACACACATACACATACACACACGCACATGCACACATGCATACACACATCAGCACTCCCATGCCGTGATGCTGCTTTGATTTTTAAAAACCTACTTTATTTGGGGTTCTTTAATGCCTCTGCCTCTCTTCCAACCCACCTACCCTTAGTAGGAGTCAAAAGAGTTTAGTAGAGTCGGTGGAAGTAGGACCTTTTTAGGCTCAGTTCCTGTGGACAATTCCACTCTTGTTCATCAGGATTTGAAGAGCAAACACAGCAACAGAAACAAGCAGCAGAAGGAGCAGCAGCCTCTTTGACATCTTCTCAGGAGCCTCTCTCTCTAGGAGCATCTTGAATAGGGAGTGATGAGCAGTCAAGGGATGCGAAGCAATGCAAAAGTGATTGATCTTTGCTATTTGGACTATTTATATTCTCCCAACCTTCATAAAAAATGTTTATCAACTGGCAAAGACCGTGGCCCTGCAAGAGGCCATTTCCTTTATAGCAGACAAACATCACACACCCTCACACAAGTCTGGTTCACACGCCACAAATGGGATCAAACAAAAACATGTCTACATCCACCACACCATGATTCTTCTTCCTGCTATGGGAACATACTCTGTACACAGGAAGAGGAAAGGTTGGCGATTTCTCTTTCTAGAACATTGTGTAGCAGGTTCTATCAGACTATGTCAGCAACACGCAGAACACTGCAAATACTGAATCAGGAAGTTAAATACCACTGACTGTGGTGTCAGTACCCATTATTTACCTGCTATTGGCTATCTGGAAAGTATGTTACCTTTGCACTTCATCCAGTTTCCAAATAATAAGAATCTTCTCTTCAACACATATGTTAAAGTGCATGGAAACATAAACACAAAGTCACCAGGAACTCACTGCTTAGCTTTTCAGGAAATATTTACATGTTGCTGACACTGTCTAGGCCTAGTTTGGGCATTGGGTATATTGTGAACACGATGTTGGAGGAGGTTTTGTTTTATCATACAGTGTGTGCTCCTGGGTATTGTGAGTGTGCATGTATATTAGTGTGTGTGAGTACATGTGTACACATGCACATATATGCATGTGTTCATGTGCATGTGTGAGCTTGTACACACATGCATTCATTTGGCTTATGAAAACTGATTTTCAATGGGTGTGATTAATGGTCATAATGGTGTCTCTATAAGGGGCTTCAAATTAGCTTGCTCAGAGGTGGGAATGGCCACACAATTTTTCCATTATAATTTCTTTATGCTTGACTACAAAGAGAACTTTTAAAAGGACATGGCACAATAAAATTAAGTCAGAGATCTGAGGTCCTGGAGAACAGGAGCTGAGGAAGGCAGATGAATGCCATGAAGGATCAGAGGGAGGCTAGGAATGCTTTCTGGACAGGAATGTCACAGCTCTGTTCACCTGGGGTAAGACACAGGGCTCACAAGATCAAATGGAGAATAGCGTCAGTGTGGTGAGATGTGATCTTTAGCACCGAGAATGGAGATTAGATTCCCCTATGAGCCCTCACAAATGGTGGCACATGAAGAATATGCTTACTAGAAACACAGGCCATCTTTTATTACAGGAAGATGACATGGATACCCTAATTGTAATAGCAGTTCAGCACTCCAGGATGAGATGGAGGGGTAGATGGAGCTAGGAGGGTGGACCACAGTTCAGCAAGCACAACTCCAAAGAGCAAAAGGAAGGGATAGAATGCAATGGGAATAGGAGGGTGGACCATATAATTTTGTCCAGGTACAAAAGTTTTCTGGCTTTTCTGTTGCAACGTGGAGAAAGATGACATTGGAGCCATGTGTGGTCTGAAATCTCCTACGCTCTGCTGCAGAACACTTACTTCTTCAAGCCAAGTGCTTAGAAGGAATTGATGCTTAAATTCAAGATTAATTATAACGTCAAATTTTTGAAATGCAGATATTCCAGATTCAGCCTTATGTTTAAACACTTAGTCAGATACCAACAGTGGAGCTGATGTCCTCTAAGATGGCGTTAGGTAGGGACTGCAGAAGGTCCTGAGTTCCGTGTACTGCTCCTTGTCATGGGGCCCATACAATCCTCACACCTGCCTTTTGTTCCTCTCAGTCTATGCTTGAATCCAGAAACATGTGTTACCCTCAAGCTTTCTGTCAAGATTTTCCCACTAACTGGCAATGCTTAGAGATTCCAAGGGGGAGAAGACTTTGTTTCTTGGTATTTAGTGAGCATTTGGATGCACATCATTTTTCTGTGAGTGGTTTTCAAAAATAGGACTTACAGGCTGTTCTGTTTTATGGTTTTTTTTCCTCACAATTCCTAGATTTCTCCATATTTTCCAGTTCTTTGAGGCATAATGTTAAGTTGATTGTATGAAATGTTGACATCTGGTCTTTTGGGGTTTCATGGAGTTTATAATTTCATTCTTCCTTGTGTATGGTCTTTGCTGCACTCCATGGCTTTTAGTATATTTAATTTTATTGATATCATGATCTTTATATTGTAGGTCCATGAACAGCTATACAAGTAAGGTGCTGGCTTTTGTGTCTGTGTAACATAATTAATTGTGTTCCCGTGAGTGTTTTTTTAAGCTTGGCTAGAAACTGACCTCATGGCTTACCATGTGTTCGTTGAGACTGATCACATGATTTACTAGTTATTTGTTATTTACTGTGTATGTAGTTTCTTCTTTTTTTTTATTAAATAGGTAAGGTAGGCTTTGTATGTTTTCATATTATATTTATATTGTAAAAAAGAACCATATTTACTATTATTTGTTATAGTTCTCAGTGTAAATTCACTTTCTACTTTTAATACTATTCATTCCTTGGGTTTTATTTCAGCTTACTTTGTTATTTTTGTCTTGCTAGCTGGGTAGTAGTTTTAATTTATCCTTTTATATCAGGTTAGGTGTGTGACGATGTAAGATTTTCCCCGATGAGCACAGAGGCTTCACCTGCTGCTGCTGCTGCTGTCATCAGATACACAGTTAGAACCCGAGTCACAGCACACGGGGCTCAGTAGCATGCTTTAGGAATTAGGATGAGCTCTAACTAGACTTTTTATTAGACACTAGATACTAAGACATTGCGGTGCCTTAATAACTGTTGATTAGAGCCCAAGTACAGTCTCTGGACAGAATAAGGTAGAAATACAAATAGTGGTGAATACTTTACATCTGACTAGACACAGTTACTAACTAGACAGAAGAGAGAGAAAGGATTCTAAGTGGAGGTCAATCAAGTTTGTGGGGAGAGCTAGTGGGAGGCTCGCTTAGCAAGGTGTGAACTCCAGGGTTCACGTCTTCAGCACCTACATAAAAGCCACAAGGTTTCTGTGCCTATAGTCCCAGAACAGGGGAAGCACAGATAAGGCGCCTGGGGTTTGATGGCAAGCTTATCCAGCTAAACTGGTGAGTTACAGGCTCAGTGGGAGATTCTGCATCAACAGATACAGTGGCAAACGATTGAAAAAGGCACTTGATATTAATCCCTGTTCTACATGTGCCAGTGCACACTCATGTGTGTGTACTCTTACATATTTATATGCATATGCACAGGAACAGCCCCAACCCCATGCATAAAACAAGATGTGAAGAATGGAAGATGAAGAACTTTCCAGAACTTTGAATTTAAAATCCCCAAATATCACTTAAGTGAGAACATGTGGCTGCAATGTGCTTCTAGAACCCAGGAGAAGAGTGTGAACTGGGCTGATGTTTCTAAATGTGGTAGCTCACATTGCACGGACTCTGGAGCTTTTGAGGCTTTGTGTTGGGTGAAAAACAGGCTATGACTGGTGTACAAAATATTCAACACAACCACCTAAGGGAGGAAACACACACACACACACACACACACACACACACACACACACACACACACACACACACACTTCTATTATTACAAATAGATTTTTTTCACATACAGTGTATTCTGCTTATGGTTTCCCCACCCTCTCCTCCTTCCAGCTCCTCCTTACTTCCTCTGCCTTCTGAATCTATCCCCTTTTCTGATACTTATTACAAAGCAAACAGGATTCTTTCTTTCTTTCTTTCTTTCTTTCTTTTTTTTTTTTTTTTTTTTTTTTTTTGGTTTTTTGAGACAGGTTTTTTTCTGTGGACTTGCTTTGTAGACCAAGATGGCCTTGAACTCACAGTGATCCACCTGCCTCTGCCTCCCTGAATGCTTACAGACATGTGCCACTGTGCCTGGCATAGCAAAGGTATAGTAATGGAATAAAATATAATGTAATAAGATAAAACAAAAGCTAACACACAGGAATTATATAAAACCAACAAATAGAAGGGAAAGAGCCCAGGAGAATATACAAGAAACAGAGACTTACTCATTCATGCACACTCAGGAATCCCATAAGAAGATTAAACTGCTAGTCATAATAGATATGCAAAGAACCTGTAGAATAAAGAGACAGAGAAAATAAAATAAAATATAAAATTGGGAAAAGGAAAAGAAAGAAAGAAAAGGAAAGCCCTGACACATATTGAGACAAGGATCCTCCAAAGACGCCATTTCTGTTGGCGATGCAGTCTACGCCTAAGAGTGGTTATCAGTTGTAGATGGCTTCAGGTTTAGGGATGGAAGCATGAATCACCTCTTTGTGCTCTGGGACTCCATTTGGTACAGACCTGTGCAGGCCCGGTGCCTGCTGCCTCAGCCTCTGTGAGTTCACATGTGCATAAATGTTGTTGATTTAGAAGGCTTTGTTTTCTTGGTGTCCTCTATCCTCTCTGGCTCTTACACTCTTTCTGCCTCCTTTTCAACAGAGTCCCCTGAATCCTGACGGGAGGGAGCTCAGAGAGACATGTTTATGACTGAGTGTTCCGAGGACTCTTTCTTTCTCAGCATCATATCTGGCTGTGGGTCTCTGTATTTGTTCCCATCTGCTGCAGGAGGAAGGTCATCTAAAGATGACCAGATTAGGTGCTGATCTATGAGTATAGCAAACTTTCATTAGGCATCATTTGATTGCTATGTTTTATTTATCTTTCATTTATTTAATTTTAGAACAGTAGTATTTAGTTTCCCCTTAGGTATTTAGGTACTTGGGCTATTTTGTCTCAGGTCACCCAAGCAGTGTTGGGTATGTGTTCTGTTTCCTGGAATGGGCCTTCAGTCAACTCAGATTTTGGTTGGTTGCCTCCATAACCTTTGTGTCACCATTACACTAGCATAGCCTGCAGGCAGGACACCATTGTCCATCAAAGGGTTGTAGCTGAGTTGGTGTTTATAAGGAAATGTTCATTTCAGAGCATAATGTCAGAAGTTTCAGCCATGATGGTGGAAGGCATGAGAGAGCAGTTTGTCATAGCAGATAGGAAAGGAAGCGCAATAGTCATAGAAGAGATTAGAGAAAGATACAGTCTCTGAAAATATGTTCCTAATAACCTGCTTCCTCTACAGAGGCCCCACTTTGCATCTTCCCCCTCTTTTCAATTGTGAATTAAAAATTGGAATCTACCAGCAGGCAACTTCTTCAGATTTGAGGTCAAAATCTAATTTTCTGTAAAAACGTCCTCACAGACATACCCAGAGATAGGGGTTCCTCTATCAAGTTGACAGTAAGGCTTAATTGTCCTGATTGAAAACAATGCTGAGCACTGTACTGCTAATTTTTCCGTAAATGTGACCTCCATTCATGTGACCTATCTTGGGAATGAAACCAGATATCATCCTTTCTGATATTTTTGTGAAAAGATGATCCATTCAGGGCTGAACAGCTCACTGTGAACATGTTAATTAATAACATATATATACACACATATATGTATATACATACATGCATACATATTTATGATTTGAGTGGAGGAATCTCAGAAGATGCTTTATCTTAAAAAAGTATTTATGTATTGGGGTGTGTATGTCTGTGAATATATGCCATGATTCCCAAATGGAGGTCAGAGGGCAACACTATAGAGTTGGTTCTCTCTCTTTCCACCACTACATGAATCTTGGAAATGGAACTTGGGTTGACAGTATTGGGTCCCAAGTACCTTTACCTGTTGAGCCTAATTTCTTGACAAATTGATAAGCTAAAAATGGCAGAGGAAACAGGATTTGGTTTGAACCTGTCTTAGGTTTATCATCACTGCATTGAAGCACCATGACCCAAAAACAACTTGCAGGAGGAAAGGGTTTATTTCTCTAACACTTCCACATTACAGCCCATCATGGAATAAAGTCTAGGCAGGAACTCACACAGGGCAGGAACCTGGAGGCAGGCGCTGATGCAGAGGGCATGGAGGATGCTGCTTAATGGCTTGCTCAGCTTGCTTTCTTATAAAACTTAGGATCACAAGTACAGCGGTGGTACCACCCACCACGAACTGGACCCTCCTACATCAATTTTCAATAAAACAATGTACAACATATTTGGCGGGGTGTTTTCTCCATTGGGGTTCCCCTTGCCAGCTTGTATCAAGCTTCAAAATAAAACAAAAATCTACCTAGCTAGCACAGGATCCCTCTTTCCTCTGTGTTAGTTTTTCTGGATCCAAAGTCTCATTCGAATGCTTATGAATTAAAGGTTAATTGCCAAAGAGGTGCATTTTGAGGACAAGTGGGGAATCCACGTTTAATTTTTAATGTTTCGGGGGAACTCTTTGATTTGGGATGACATTCCCCAAAGAAATCCTTGGCCAACCAGGGGCAGGACACCTCACCAGCGCCGCCTTCTCTGAGGCTGTGGAGTGCGAGGAGGTGGCAGTTGGTGTTTTTGCAGCAGGGCTCTCATGCTGGAGCAGAAGAGAACCCAATGGCAGACTTTCTGCGTGGTGTTAAATAGAGCTTTTTCTGAATATAGATTTTTGTTGTTGTGGCTAGCATCCTAAAATTCTCCAAGAACTCAGTGTTTCTTGTTATTTTCATTTTTTGGGGTCTGGTAGCAACAACAACAACAACAAAAACCAACCAACCAACAAACAAAACCCTCCCCTCCAAAACAAAAACAAAACAACCAACGTCAGACTTCAGTGTTTTGGGGCATTGTGATTTAGCAAGCACTTGCGTGTTGTCTTTAGATTTCCTCTGTGAGGGAGGTTCAGTGCAGTTTAGTGTAAGCAAGCTAGGGAACAGAAGATTCTGACAAGGTTAATGAGCTACAGTGGCTGGAGCGTTGTGAAGCAGGAGTCAGGACATCGAGCTTCTGGTCTGCAGGTGGCTTCTGTGTCTTTCTTTGACTCCACATACCCTTGTGGTGGAGGGAAATGGTGGCAGTAGACAGTGTTTCAAAGGAGCTACCAAAATATAAGTCAGTTCCAAAGAACAAAACTTCTCATGTGTTTCTAGTGAATCTGGGAAATCACACTGCAACTCTCTTACATCATGAAGACCTTTAATAGCTAAAAGGAAAGGCAGGCCCTTCGGGGAAGGATCAAGGGATTTCTTTCAGCTTTTTGCATCCTAAAAGGGACTGCAGCTAAAGGTGAGGGGACTGTATGTCATGGGTGTCGAAATAATGAAAGCAGTGAACATAAATGTTTCGATAAATACCAAGTGGTATCAGATTCTGCTGCCAGATTCCATGGCGTCATATAATCCTTCAGTACGAGGAGTGAAGTCTCAGAGCACAGGCTTGGCACGCAGGGCAGTTAAAGGTGATCACTCTGTGTTTATATTTTGGAAAGCAAAACCTTATGGCTGCTGTCTGTCAGTCAGCCTAGAAGAAGTGAGGGACCAGTCATTTTAAGTCCAGGGCTTGTTTGTGCTTTCTTTTCTCCAGTTTGTGTGTTTAGTATATACACACTACACGCCTATTACATACACAAAGGTCTTTTTGACATCAAAGATTTCAGGTCTGTAGCTCAGATAGTCTAGAAGATTATAATGACTGTAACACAGCAGTCATACACCAGACACTTGACCCCTGAAGGGGACTCATAGGCTGTGGCATTTCTTAGCATGGTGAAGAGTGACGGGAGCAGTGGCACACTCTTGAACAAATGTGCCTTGTTGCTGGAATTGAAACCACATGCTGAGCACTATAACCCAGGCCCAGCACAACTGAGATGCTGTGAACACTTAGAGCTATGAACGTATTTCTATGTTTTTATTCATATTATGTCTGAGTTCTGGGCCCCCTTGCTCTGTTTTTATTCTTTTTATTTCCTTCATTCTTTTTTCTTCTTCTTCTTCTTTTTGGTAGAGGAAATCAGCAACATAAGCCCAGCTGCCGGAAAAGCTGTGCACTCATGGACTGGTCCTGTCAAGCTACCAGGGCTGTGGAAGAAGTTTTGCTGCTGCGGCAAGTACTTGAGGGACTGGTCTTCCCAACCCAGGGCACATCTGAACCTGTCTGAGGAGGCTGCACTGCAGCTGCTGAGCCAGGTCTTCATTCATTGGCTACCTATGACTTTATGGAAAATTCAGTCCTAGACAGTTGTATGAAGAGGTACTGACCAACCTCACTCCAAACTTAATTTATTTTAAAAGAACCCATCCTTTCTGTTGAGGTCCAAGTTTTCAACTAGGATGCATGTGGCTTTTGTTTATTGGTGATCCAAATTAAGACAGGTTTGGAAGTTTGCATTTCCTCTTGCAGGCAGATGAGAATAATGAAGTCGTGATTTGTTTTTGCCTGTTTCTTAGACAACGACAACTAGCGCTTTCTGGAAATCCCATTGGCATTTTGTTTGCTTCTGTTCTGTGTCTTTACTTGTAGCTCAGAATGAGAAAGCTTAGGAGGAAGGAGAAAGAGAGACGGAGAGACCCAAGGAGCAGGTTCTGTTCCGGACTGCCAACCTCTCCCTTGGTAGGTAGTGCTGGATCTGGGCAAGTGTGGAGACTCTGCCTGGGAAAGAAACGAAAGACATCACTTTGTCCTGTCCAGTGTTCTTTCCTATCACATGTTTCTGGATTTACAGCTTTCTTTAGGCTAAATTTCACTGTTTTCCCTGGCAGCCAATGACTCCCCTTGACTTCTTGCCACTGCCTGTCTACGTGAGGGCAATATTTAGTGCTTCTCTTTAACAGTGTCCCCAATGTTCCTGTGCTCTCTGCGGATTCACCCATCCACTCACTTCCTTGGTACACCCTTAAGGACCTAGTTTGTTATAGTATATGCTAGTTTTGTGATTGGGGGAGAGTGGGGATTCTATCATGGATTACTTTTCTTCAAAGTCCTCCTCCTCTTTTTACACAAGGGCTTCTATACCCTAGTCTGGCCTTGAGTTTCAAATGTATCCAAGGATGACCCTGAACTTCCAATCCTGCTGCCTTCCCTTGTACCTGGGATTACAGGCATCAAACACCATCCACGTCGATGTGGTGCTGGAAATTGAAGCCAGAAGTTCATGAAGAATAGACAAACACCACCAACCGAGCTACTTCCTCAGCCCTTTTCTGCATATTTGTGAAAACTTAGAGGTGAAGAAAAGAACAATTTATGCACAGTCATAAGGAGAAGCTACACCTAAAAGCAGTAACCAACACAAGCACAGTAACTGGCTGAAATAGAAAGCAAACTGTTTATTCAGAGACAAAGGAGACTCAGCTTTCACTGTGGACAGGAACCACCCCCAGAGAGCTGTACTGTGCTGTGCTTGACTGTTTAGCTTGGACAGGGAGAGAAGATCTACATTCTGTCCCGAGTTTCAAAATGATGGAGAAGGACAACATAAAATACCATGCTCAGGACTCTGTTCATTAACTTTAATGAGGGGACTATCTATGTATTCTTTATTTTCTACAAAGATTCATGGAGTGACTGTTATCTTGTCTAGGTGCTTCGGATAAAGAGATGCAAAATACGACCAAGACCTCTGCATCCCTGAGGTTACTGTTTACTGGTTAGTGTAGATGTTAAATATGGAAGCCAACACATTTATGATTTCAAGATAAATTTTATAGGGATTAAAAGGAAATGTTTAGGATCCCACAAGAGGAAGAAACTGGAAAACAAAAGAATATTATGCATATGGTATAGTTCAATAGAGAGTCAATGTGGTATTGTATAGGTTTGGACATAATTTTAAATCCCAGCTTTGGTATTTGCTGGATTTTCCTACTAGATAAATTAATAAGCTTGTCAAGGCACAGGTCTCTAACTTTGTGACAGGGGAGTTATTTTGTTTGCTTCATTGGCTTTTCATAAGAATTGACTCAAATGCTACCATTCATTATGAAAAACCAAAACTATGACTCAAAACACTGTATCCCTGGGATTTGGTACATCATATAGATGTAATAAATCTTAACTTGAATTCTTCATTCATGTGAAAGTACCAGAGAAATCAGATGCTATTTGTTCTTTTAGAAAAGACTCTGGCATCTTTATAAGACAGCTAACATGGTCAGTTAGAGAAACCCAGGCATCTTCAGCACTAATTCTACCTGTTGAGATTGTGGTGACTTGGCTAAGACTGTCCTAGTCACTGTTCTATCGTGAAGAGACAGCAAGTAACTCTTACAGAAGAAAACATTTAATTGGGGGGAGGTTTGCTTACAGTTCAGAGGTTTAGTCCATTACCATCATGGCAGGAGCATGGCACAACTTACAGTGCTGAAGCAGCAGTCCACAGCTACAGCCTGGTCCTGAGAGAGAGTGGGGGTGGGGGGAAGAGACAGAGATACAAAGAGACAGAGACTGGACTTGGCATATGCATTTGAAACCTAAAAGCCCACTCCTAGTCATGGAAATCCTCCATCAAGGCCACACCTCTTAATCCTTCTAATCCTTCTCAAATCATGCTGCTTCTTGATACTACCCATTCAAATATATGAGCCTATGGGGACTATTCATATTCAAGTCAACACACAGAGCATTCTTAAGAGTGTTAACACTGAATGAATCTTCTTACCCAACTGTGAACTCTATGAGACAAAATAGTGACTGTCATGGAAAGATATGTTCATAGTGCAACTGGGCACAAATATTATGGAGGTAACCAATTGCTTTAAGGCTTGCTCCACAGGATAAAACACATGCTCGTTACTGTAAATCTCATCAATAATCCATGGCTGGGGAGCTCATAGGTCCAAAGTGTGAACTTACTATTGTTATTCTACTAAAGTATCAAACTGCTTACCAAATTTGTATCTCTTTGCTTAGTGTAGCCCTCACACCTCATAAACACAATATCTTTGTTCAGCATATGGTAGTTAATGCAGAAAATTACATTGATCAAGGTGCAGAGAACAAGTGTTAATGGTGCGCTCAGTCATAAATGAGACATTTATGTATTCTAACCTACAGACATCAAGGCTCAGGGACCATTGTAGAAGTGGGTATGAAAACACTGTAAGAACCAGAGGTTGAGGAAGATTGGAGTGAAACGATATCTTCTGAGCATGATAGCATCTCTATATTCATGAACTCTTATCAGCTATGGTTGCTTGTAGAAGTCCTGCATGGGATCAAGCCAGTCAGCATTCCATAAAGGAGTGGTGAGGGGACCACGAGGCTCCACATCTAGATGAGCAGCTATGGACAGTTGATGGCTTCTAGAAGAGGGAGAGTTAGCTCTCTTGATGGATTGTGGCTCTTGGTTCTCTTGGCTGAACAGGTTCCCATGGATGTCCCCTCACCCAAGGGTATTTGGGCAGAAAAACTGGACTAAGTAGAAAAAAAAACCTATAACAAAAAGAACAAAAAACCTCAACTAACCAACCAAACAACAAAACTCAGAGCAACAAAACAAGCCTGTAAAGACTGGGGTGTGGGTGCAGGCTTGAGCATAGATTTGGGATTGAGTTAAGAGAAGAAGCAGGGGCAGTGATATAATAAAAATGATATGTATATTATATATATAAAAATTTAGAGTAATTAATAAATATATTTAAAATAGACATGAAACCTGTCACTGAGTCCAGTTCTATCTTCTCTGTGGCTATATTTGTTGAGAGAATGTTTTTTTAACAAACAAAACATAAACATAGAGGTAGAGAAGAAGTTTTCTTAATAAGGTTGGCAATGAATTTAGTCATGTAACTGCTGATCAAGAAAACTAAGTGATAAGTACTGATCCAAAGAGCACTATTCACAAATTCTTGTCTACCCGCGGAAGGCCTTTCTTTGTTGGTCATCTCAGTCATCATAAAACACCGAAGTATTCTTTATCTGCAATGGTTGCTTTTGCCAACTTGGCAGAATCTAAAATCACCTGGAAGATAGTAGAAAAATCATCTTATTTTTTAAAAAAGTGTCAGGAAGACTCGTCCACTGTGGGTGGTACCATTCCCTATGTGGAGGAAGGAAGCTGAGCAACAGCATTCAGCCGTTGTTCTCTGTTCCTGATTCTGTTGTTTTTGTGACTAGCTGCTTCAAGTTCTTCCTGCCTTGACCCTCCACCCCACCACCACCACCACCCTACTCCATGAGACAGAACAAACCATTTCAGCATAAGTTGTTTTCTCCAGGGCATTTTGTTACTCAGTATTGGAGTGGAGAGTCTGGGAATTTTGTGGAAAAATGCCATCTCTTTGTCCAGTTGCAAGGCTGTGGTCCATCATTGTAGGAGCTGCTGATGCTGGCAGGATGTTTACTTTGCTGAGTGTGGAAAGCTTGGAGGAGAATGTGGTTTCTAAGGTGCTTGGACCATATCTGGAAAGATGAAATTCATATTTTCCTATGTGAATATTCATGGCACCATTATTTTCCTTTGGTGGTATCCGGCAGGAAGTTGTTGTGTCTTGGCACATAGGTTCTGTTGCTGTTGGAGATACCAAGAAATTGGAGAGGTAATTTCACAAAATAGTGGGGAATTATTCTGGAGAGTAACTGAACATCATGAGTCCTTGGACTCCTGGATGTAGAGAAAGTATTATGGTTTCCAACTGGTCTGGACCAGAGTTCTCAAACTGGAGATCAAACATCTGAACACTTAAATCAACAGAACAGCAAGTTGGTGCCGTCCTCAGGTCAGGAGAAGCCTTTGGGCAGGGAGATGTCGGTCTTTGCTGATGAGTGCTCCTGTTTTCATCCAGTTCATATGTATGTGTGACAACTGCTGCTCCTGGAGTGACTGAAAGAATGTTTATACTTGATGTTACCCAGAGAGGCACAGTTCAGAACTCCCAGAGTAGTCTGTTGTGTTGGATGTCAAGCTTTGGCCATGCTCTTACTCCCATTCCTTACGTTTTCATTCTATAGCGTTGTGCAGTCGTTCCCAGCTGTTTCTTATCCATTGGTCCTCTGCTCTTGCCCTTTCCCATCTACATGGTCCCGTGGTCACTAAGCCCAGGAGAGGCTTTGTTCTGAGAAAACCGGAAGTGCCTTGGAGAGGTCAATGACATCGAACTGAGACAGCCCCGAGCAGGCTGCAGCTCTTTCTCAAATCAAATGAAGCAAACCAAAAAAGTTAATGATGGCAAAGAAATGCAAATGAAATAGCACTTTTCTTAAAGCTCATATGTAGTCTGATCCATAACACCCATAATAATTGGGCTGCTGAATCTAAATACTAAAACATATTTTAAACTAGTCATAGGTTCTGAGAAACAAACATACGTTCCATCGACAGGTAAAAATGGTTCATGAGGTGTCAGGCTGACAACAGCTCCAAGTCGGCTTCCTGGGCTCCTTGATTCATTAGAGCAAGATGTCCGGTGAAGCCTGCTCACGTGAACACAGCTTCTCCCCAGGCGAAGGTTAAAATGAGAGCTAGGCGATAAGGAAATAAATATAATGAAAAAAAAAAAAAGCAGGGGGGGTTTCCTAAGCAAACAAATATTTTAGTAAATGTTTGGAGGAAAAAAGCTGGTGGAGGAGCGGTTACCTAGGAAACAGAGTGGAAGACCAATCAGGAGAAGACTTCACGTGGACCCGTAGAGCCCTTGGAGTCCCGAGGAGCCAGTGGAGTGTTTCTCTACTCCAGCAGTAAACTCATCGCACTCTGTGTTCCTCCTTGTTTTTCCTTATTCTGTGCTTCCTCAAAGTTAACAATTACCCATGCTCTTTCAGCTCCTAGCAACCTGAATTTGTCCTAAAACATGCCTCCTCCCTTTCACACATTGCTTGACTTAGCTCAAACCTTCGCTGATTCCTTAATTGACTTCTTCGATAGCTTCTGTTTTAGGGTTTGTTTAAAATATGAACCCATCCCTATTGCTTTTCTAAAGGCTTAATTTTAGAGGTTTGTGTGTGTGTGTGTGTGTGTGTGTGTGTGTGTGTGTGTGTGTGTGTGTGTGTGTGTGTTTCTGGGGGAGGAGCATGGGCCAGAGGAGGCTGTAAGCTGCCATCCAGTTCTCTGCAGCCACCTGATGTTGCGTCTGGGAACTGAACTCAGAACGTCTGGAAGAGCAGGGCATGCTGTTAGCAGTTGCGCCCATTAGGGTCCAGTTTATTTTCCTGGCAAATTTAGGATTATCATTGAAGACGTCACTCAGTACCTTCCGTGTGAGTGTCACCTCCTTCCTCACACTTGTGACATTTTATATATTTTTGTTTTCTCTTTATCTGTTTTATTAACATATGTGGCCAAGCTGCATCCTGTTGAATCATGCCCGGTTGGTTTTTCATCAGAGAAAGATGACTGAGGAAAAGGGCCAGTGCTCGCCTCTTTTATGGAGAAGAGTCAAAACAAGCAACAGAGGAAGATGCGCGTTTCTGCATTTCCAGTGGGAACTCTGAGGGCTAGCCAGTATGGGGACCCAGGAAGCAAGAAAGGGTTTGTTGGAGGTACAGAGGACTGGTACAGCAGCAGGGGAGAGAAGGAGAACGCACCAGGAGCTACAACCTCAGCTTCCCAGGTAGAGATGTTCTCACAGGGAGACAGTCCAGCAGGCCTCGCTGAGAATGAGGAACTGCAGCTGCGAAAGAGTCCTGCAGGGGTTGGGGATTTAGCTCAGTGGTTGAGCGCTTGCCTAGCAAGTGCAAGGCCCTAGGTTCAGTCTTCAGCTCTGGACAAAAAAGGAGTCCTGCGTGGAGTCTGCTTTTAGGAACTACTTCGAGGTGGTTGTGTTTCTGCAACCAACTTCAAAGAAGGAACAACTTCCAACACTTCTGACCATTAGGGTCCAGGGTCTTGCATGCAGGCGTCTTGGGAAGAGCTACAGTTGGTATAAAAGCATTGCCCTTAGTAAGAGCAGTATACTACCGCACATGCACAGAAGGCTGTAAGCCTACGAACCAAACAAGACACAGCTGAGCAACTGTGATTTCCATATCTGGCTTCATGTAGTTTGATGATGCGTACATCCTCAAGACTCAACGAGCCAGTGAAGTGACCCTGTGGAACCTGAGCCCCTGCTCCCAATCCCTTCAAACCCCTGTTACCCTTGGTATGTGCTACTGCTGAGCCTAGGGATGAGTGTCTATAACCCATGACACTTGTTACTGTTCCAGGCTCAGCATCCCCCTGCACTGCCAGGATGCCTCAGGGCATCTTCCTACTGCTTTCTCCTTATAGTGCTGAGGTTGCACCCTTAGAGAAGTTTGTGCCTCCTGCAAATGCTAATCGCTCCACTCTCACTGGCACTCAGACCTTCTTCCTGTGCATGAGCTCTGTGTCCACCACATCTGCAGCTGATTTCTGGAGTAGATATGAAGTGGACGACACATTCCAACTGCTGTGTACACATCTAGTTGTATACATCACCTGACTGGCTTGGTAAATGCTCCACTCTTGACTTTGGAAGAGACAGTCTCTCTGAATCTACCATTATGTGTACAGTGTCCAAAGGCACTGCTTTTAGTTGAAGAAGTAATTCATGGCCACACGACAGAAACCAGATGGGACTGCAGAACCAACTGAACCCACTTATGAAGACTTGCCCTCAGGAGAGAGATTTCTGCCATGAAAGCTACGTTATGCAGCTGTAAAGGCAAGTGATTCATCAGATGCACACTGAATTGCCACATAAGAGGCATGGGAAACATGGGACCATGCTACCTCCAGAGGGACATGGTAACTCCGGCAACAGAGAAGAAAGGATACGGACAAAGGGTTCAGGGCTGGATGGAGCTCAGTGCAGAGTATTTGTGTAGCATCCACTGGGCCCTGGGCTTGAACTCTGGTGTTTAAGAACACTTAAAAGAATGATTCTAAAGAAACTCAGTGGATTAGAATTAAATGGTGTTAGAAGTAAATAGAATTCAATGATGCTGAGAAAATAATTCATAATATAAGAGAGATGTTCGTGGAGAGACAAGATGAATAACATTATAAAGAAATCTTATAAATGAACTGAGTAAACCAAGTACAGCTGGTTTATACAGCTGGTTCCCTCAGAAGAGGGCCAATTTGTATACTTGCAAATTCTGTGCAAAACTCAATCATTTTGTTACATGTTTTTATTTGATTATCATTGTGGGTGTTTTTGTTAATCTTCAGTTACATCAAGTTTATAGTTAATTAAATGTTCTCTGTACCTTGTTTTCCCAAGGAAATACTTTAATGCAGAAACAAGAGACACATAAGAAGCTGGGACATAGTTTCCAGTTCTAGGTAATAGTCTTGGCTTTACAGGTGTTGCTGGTAAGTTCCTTTCCTTACAGTTTTCATTCATAGTATGAGAAACATGATTAGAACATAGGAAACAAATTATATATAATTTTATGATGATCAAAGGTAATTTCAAAGTAACAACATCCAAACTTCTAGTAGCTATGAACTTAAGAATCACTCTAGAGTGAGGAGAAAATGAACACAATTATGTGTTTATGTGATTCAGGGGTGAAAATCTATTCACTAGGAAGAGGGACCAATGTGCTAGAGCTGGGAGAAGCAAAGAATGGTGCTGTGAGCAGCTGGAGAGAGGACAGAGGTGCAGGGTAAGCAATTCCTGCTTGGGATGCTGCTGACAGGGTTGGTGGAAGCTATGGAGAGGGTGGCAGAACAGCATTTGATTGTGTGAAGAGCACTGGAGATCTTGGTACCAGCTTGGCCAGGATCTGCAATCAGGAAGAGACAAACCTCTGGGCAGGTGTATGGCTGTTTTCTAGACTTGGTTAATTGAGGTGAGGAGACCCATCCTACACAGAGATGGCACCATTCCATGAGCCAGGGTCCCAGGATACATAAGGAGCAGAGCACAAGAGGAGCACCAGCATTCCTCTCTCTCTGCTTCCTGACTGAGGATGAGAAGTGAGCAACCGCCCCACACTCTACCTGCCACACCATCCCCGCTGTGACGTCACAATGGATCCTCCCATCAGCAGGTTGCCTCTTCTCAGTTATTTGGTCACGGCCACGGGAAAAACAAGCGATGCAGTACTGGGTGTTTCTAGATTTTATTAAATATGAAATGTACACAATACCCCTAAATCTGAACACATATGCCAATCATAATAAGTAAATTCGTAAGTCTGTAGATTATGATGAGAATAAAACGTTAAAGCATAAAATGCATTTAAATTCAAATATGGACCCCATATGTCTCTAGTGCTTTCATAGGAAATACTAAGGGTACTTTTTATGAGTGTTTTTCTTTCTACAGTGTGTGACAGGAAGAGCAGAGGCTTAAGATTTGATTTTAATGCAGAGCTCAGTGGAGCAGTTAACAACACTTTCAAAGCTGACAAAGCAGCGTTTCTTCAAGTACTCACTGTTTCTGGTTCAGTGACTCAACAGACCTCCTCCCTTTCTTTCAGACAATTGAAAATTTCTTTCTTTTATTTGGGCATGTCTGTAGAATCACTTTTTTTTCTGTTAAAGCTACATCTTCCAGGGTTCTGCATCGAAGATAGTTCCTCTAGGTGGGGCAGAGAATTCACCATTTCACACACACACACACACACACACACACACACACACACACACACACACACACACTTTCCTGTTCTTTCAATTAAATTATTTGTTAAGATGGGTCTCCCCTTTGGAAGATGGACACGGAGGCAGCAGATGAGGTGCCAGCAGAGGCCCAGTCTCAGCTCTAGTGCTTGTTAATGGGGTAAAGAACAACCCCCCAGCTCTGTTAAATTAAGAAGTCTACCCCTGCGGAAGTCCCCGGTATCTGGCACCTACCTGGTATTGCAAGTTCACAATCTTCACAATGCAACACTTTGGTGTAGAGGTTGGACATAAAATCCAACTCAGTTAAAATACTGCATTTTTAATTTGCAATTAAGTTCTATTGATATCCTAGAAATGTACAAAGGAGGTAGAGGGCACAGAGCGAATTCTGGCAACAGGAGCGAACACGTTGGCATTGGAAGCTGACATGGTGGGTGAGGAGTAGACATGGAGTTAGTATTCTTCCTGAAAACTTAGGGATCCACTTAAAAGCAGGTGCTTGAGGCCTTGTTTTCTGAATGACAAATCTGCATATGAAAACTATTTAAAGCTCCAATATATGAAGTTCAAACAGCTTAAACCTAGCAAGTTGAAATAAAAAGGGCTTCCTACTTTGAACCCAATAATTTTGACAAATTGGCTGGGTCTTGTTTTCCAGGGAAATGATACATTTATATACGATCCAAATGGAAATCTGTTCCTTTCGTTTTCAATGTGTGGCACAAATGTGTTCAGAGTGTGCACCGTGTATTTATTTTGGGGAGTTCACGTTACTGCGCCAGCGGGTAGGACCTACGGCAGCATGCGTGTCTCGGCAACAGATGTTTGAGTTCCACTTGCACTCTGCAGCAAGCAAAATGATTTTTGAGTGTCAAAGTAAATAAACACAGCAGTGTGATGTCTTCCAACTTGAACATAACCTGAAGAAACCCAACAAAAGAAACCTAAGATGGTTTTTTGGCAAGCACTGCAGGAAAGAATTGCGTCATGCCTCAAGCATGGCCTTCCTCAGTCTGTGGAATCAGGGTGAGTTCTTGGGCTGCACAGGGCATTTGTGAGTGATGCTCTGAAGTGGAGTGGAAATATCTTCAGAAATGTGAGGGTGAGACACTGAAGATAGATTAAAACTGCAATTGGTCACGAAACAATGTATTTCTTGTATACACCACATGGATGGCATCCTTTGCTGGCTTGTGTTCTGTACAAGTATTGCTGAATGGAAGAAATACGGGTTTTTTAACCTCCTTATTAATCTAGTTTTACTTATTTTCTTTTTTCTGTTTTCACGTGTATGTGGTGTGTGTGTGTGTGTGTGTGTGTGTGTGTGTGTGTGTGTGTGTGTGTGTGTATGTGTGTGTATGGGCATGCATGTGAGTATGCCTGTGTGTGTGAGCCTGAAACTGATGTTGGGAATCATGCTCAATGGTTTTCCACCTTTTATTTAGGCATCCAACCCAATGGTCCACCGCTGTGCTTAGTCTCACCAGCCAGCTTGCTTTGGGGGATCCCCTGTCTGTCTTCTGAAGCTCTCACAGGCGTACCCATAATTTATATGGGTCTGGGAAACCAGAACTCTAGTCTCCATATCTGAACAGCAAATGCTTAAACTACTGAGCAGCTTCTAAGCCAAGTGTATGTTGTTTGCTCTGTATCACCCACTTGGGTGTTACCAGGCGCCATTTTCACTTCTGGCCCAGTGAGCTCCTGGCCTCCCCCTCACCTCAGGATATGCTGTAAGTCATTCAGTTTCCATTCCTGTGCTTGTCCAGACTGTGACCACACAGGTAGGAAGCCTTTCCTCAGGTCATCGGTGCTTATGCTCACAACCACCAGAAAACTGGCACCCTTAGAAAAGTTTCCTGATAGAATTCATTTAGGGAAGTTTCCTTTTCCTCTCTGCTTGCAGGTCTAAGTATTTAATAGGTGAAATGTTAGAGAGGGGAGGCTTGTTTCAATTTTTTTTTAATCATCAGCAATGCTTTAGAGAACAGAGGCAGGATAAATCCAAAATTTCAGGAAGTTAAAAAAGCACTTCTTTCTTTCCAACCTCAACATAGGAGGAAATGGGCATTTGCTTCTTCTTTGATGAGATACTACATTGTTGAAGCTTGCAAAGCAAAATCACTGTTCTACAAGGGTTTTTAAGTGATAACTTCAAAACAGTAACAGTTGTGGCGTAATTTGGAGCCTTTGTGAATGACATAACTGCAGGGGCTTTGTGATGGTGGTTGTGGACCTGTGCAACTGAGCTCTGCTGCATTTCGCAAACCTTAAAGACTTTTTTGTACCTTAATTTCTTAATTTGAAAGCATTTTTGTTTTGATCTCTTTGTGCCAATAGTGCTATCTATAAGATATCTGTAAATAATAACTGTCCACCAGCAACACTGGGGATTTGTGCTTGTTTCCTTATTGTAGACTTTTTGTTTGTGTTAAACTTTTTTTTTAAACCAAGAATAGGAGTTGGTGGAGAGATATTTATTTGTCTTTCATTAACTTTCTATATAATCAGGATAATTTAACAGGAGGCACAATGGAATTTAAAATAATGAAGTTTAATTTTGAGTCATTGAAAGCTAACTACAGAGAAAGGAGGAATTTCCCTTTATTTTGCTGCATCTGTCAAGCACAGAGGTGCACATCTGTCTCTGGACTCTCAGTCATGGCTTCCCCCATGGCATGGTCACATGCACATACTTGAAAGCATATAGCTAGATATTTGTTAATATACATGTACTGTGAGCTTATTATATCAGAAACACAGGAGAACACATTTGTCTTCCAGTGAGTATGTGTGCTTGTATATGTGTGTGCTGTGTGTGTAAATGTGTCTTTTGAGTGTGCATGTGTGTATATATATACTGTTCTGTGTATACGTGTATATATATATATTCTTTAAATTTATATTTTTTGACAATTTCATATATGGCTACTGTATTTACATCATTCTAAAGTATAAGAAAGATAAATACACAGGGGTTCTTTCAAGGCTAGTGCCTTCACAATTAAAATGTTTAGGTTCTTAGTCTTTTAGTAAATATATCTGTCTAGGGTAATGTGAGTGTTGAAATTTATTTTATTCTAAATATATATGGGATTTCTGGTTTACCAGAAATTGACTAATTTTTCCTTATGGTCTGGAATACTACCCTTAAAACAGGAACATACACAATGCGCACATGCACACACACACATACATACACAAAACACATAGATGAACATACATGTACACACAGAGAATCTACACACTCATACATATACACATGTGTACCTACATCACACACATGCATACATAGAACAGTACATATATACACATGCATGCAACTCAGAATATATATGTACACACACAGCACACACACACACATATGCACATATACATGTATATAAACAACACACACATACACAAACACACATGCTCACACACATGCACACACTCTCACAGACAGTACACAAGCACACACACATACACATATGCACACATGAGGTAGATGTTACCCCATTTCTGGGCTACCAGTTTGTTGCTCTAGTTTTCACCTGCATTAATATCACACTGCTACCCTCACTGACTGGGCTTCTTGCCTGTCACAGTTACCCTCCCAGATGGATTTTCCTACATTTCGACACACTCTATGGCTCTATGATTTTGTTCCTCAGAAGAGAATTCCTATTACTTTCCTTTGGAGAAGGCAGTGGATTCTCTTGCAGCTTGTGTGCTGTGAGAGCAGGTAGCCCACAGGCAGGTATGCGAATGCCTCAGCAGGGTCAGCAGATCTGCCCATAAGTGTGATTCTCAAACAATGCATTTAATAAGAACCTTATATTTAATGTGATATCCCATGTCTCCTTGGCATCCAGAGAACAATAAGTTAAAGTGTGTTGTCCAGAGCAGAGGGGAGAAGGGCTTAGTCAGGGCCAGATCTGTAGAACAACTTGGCTCCTCACATGTCCTGCAAATGATTCTGAAATACGCTCGGATGTTGTCAGTTTCCCCAATATCATATGGACATAGAAGTTTGAGTTCTAATAGCTAAAAGCTGGCTTCCATTGATCCCCTTTCTCCAGTTTCTTGGTGAAAGGCCTGACAAAGAAAGTAAATTCTGATTGGTAAACTATTGAAACTTTCCAACCAAAGAGTCATTAGCAAAGGAATTTTGGGGCTGTGCTTTTCCTTAAGTGCTGGGCTATTTCTGATAGAACTGATTTCTCCAGCCTAAGATGTAGAGAGTGAAGCAGGGTGAGTGGGTTTCATCAGGCTGCCCATCCTTCTGAGGGTAGCCGTGGTGGGCTCTTGTCACGGTCATCACTCTGAAACAATGGCATCAAACACATGCTGACACACTGCAGGCAATGGAGCACAGAAAACTGTCAATAAATTTCTAGCAGTAACACTGGTGTCTCACTCAGGGCTGAGTACTCCACAGTGTCCTATTCTCTGAACCGTGACCAGTCAGGGGTGTCTCTGTTAACTGTCCTCTACTGCAAAGAAGCTTCCTGATGAGGGCTAAGAGATGGGTGTGTTTGTGGATCTGAGGCTAATAGGATCAAAATATGATGTATGAAATCCCCAAAAACCTAGTGACATTGAGGGAAAGAGTTTTAGTTATGTTGGGAAGTTTGAGGGTATTGTACATGAGCTGGAGAGATGGCTCAATCAGTTAAAAAGCTTACAGTGCAAGGGCCTGAGTTTGATTCCCAGCACCTAAAGGAAGAAAAAAAAAAAGGCTGGGTGTATCAGTATTTACCCACAATTCCAGTGCTGAGGCTTGCTGTCCAGCAGGCCTGGGTGAACCATTAAAGTCCAGGTTTAGTGAGGCTGTGGCGAAAGACAGTACAGAGAGCAGTTGAGGAAGACACTTGAGGGTGAGTCCTGATCTCCACACGTGCAAGAACTCACGTGCACCTGCACACATGGGCACCCACTCGCACGCATGCATGCACGCATGCATACACACACACACACATGCATGCACACACACATGTACACATGCACACACAGATTCATGCACACATGTGTGAACTCAGACATTCACGCACACATGCTCATGCACACATGTACACACATGCACACACATGCACACACATACATCCATGCACACATGAACACACACACACATGCATGCCTGCATGTACGTGCACACACAAGTTAGCATGCAACAAATTTCTTATGGAAATACGCAAGACTTTATGTGATATAACTAATATTCTATTTTAGTTCTTCTAAAAGAAATCAGCATTCAGAGAGAATTTGCCTTATAGAGATTTAAAACTAACTAAAAATGTAATGTTATTTTTTTGCCTAGGAAGGAGTTTTCCTGGCTAGGAGGCAGTGAGAAGGCTCATGTAAAGGGCACAGGAGAAGGCACACGGTGTCCTCAATGAGCAGGAAATGGGGTGATTTTTAAAACTTTGTTTCATTTTATTTTATTTTTGCTCTGGGGAGAGAATGAAGAAAACAATCAAAAGTACAAACAGCGTTCTTTTCTGGTTTGGATAATAGCAGGAAAAAGGAGACATGGATCCAGATTTTGAGAGCGATATCATAATGGTGACTAGTTATGGCTCAGGGATGGTTTCTGTTGCTTATCTGTCAGTAGACTGTCTCTCTGAATTAGAAAGACAGAGCTGACTCTTGGATGTTTGTTTTATAGTACATATTTGCTTCTGCTTTTTTTGTTTTATGTAATGGACTTGAGTATGAAACAGTGGAAGTAAATAATATGAATGAGTGTCGGGGAGTCTCCTTGAATCCCTTGGAAGAAAACTATATAATCTGAACAGGGCTGCAAGAGCTGTTGTCTGTAATAATTTTAAAGTTATTGCCGTCATGTCAACAGTACAGCTGCCCTTTAGTATTTTCTTGGGGGAGGACTTGAAAAATGTTTATTTGGTTTTAAGTTACATGAACATGGAAAGATTATATATTTTCCATCTTAGGAGCAATTAACTGTTTTTTCCCCCCTCTTTTGTCTTCAATATCAAAAAATAAGAACTTAATTATAGTTTGACCTTCATCAAGGGAAGTTTTCATTCTGGGTAACTCATAAGAGTAAATGCTGTTGTAAGAGAGTAAAAATTGATCTTATATTTTAAACAAAATATAAAATATAATTTTCCATGACTAGACATACAGTATATAGTGACTAAAAGTTTAAAAAGAATGGGGTTACTTGATACTTATTTGAGTTTTCAGTAACATTTTCCCCTACCGAATATAATAAATCTATACATTTTCAGGTGAGTTAATTTTTACCTCACTTATTTTTAGTTAAGAAATATGACTCTCTGAATTAGACAGATCACATACTTTCACTCCTGGGGAGAAAATGGCATATGTTGTTACCCCAAAGCCACAGACCATTGGCAGCCAAGAATTTGCTGAAGGGAGCACAATTTAACAAAACCTGTGACTTCAAGAAAGGGTTTGTAGCACAGTTTTCAAATTTGACATAAAATGTCAACCTCTCCCCTGCAGAGAGGAGTGAAATTTCTTATTTTCAATTAATCAGAAGATTCACTTTTGTGTTTAGCAGCACATTTTGACCACCAGGCACTTACAACTACATTAGGAGCTAAATACATGGTTCTGTTGTCATGTGATTCCACGTTGAGAACGTTTTGGATTAGAATATTCTTTCCACCTCCATCCAGCACTCACATCTACTGCCCAAGGTTGTTATGTTTAACAGATAGTTTTGTTTTGTTTTGGTGGGGGAAAGCAAACTTTTGCTAAAAGTTAGATCTGGCTTTGTTGGTCTTCTTGTGAAGCTCCTATCAACTCCAGGTCTTTTTCTACCCCGCCCCCTTTCCATTGGAGTCTCAATGCATTGCCCAATATTTAGCTGAGAGTCTCAGCATCTGTTCTGAGGTGCTGCCGGGGGGGGGGGAGCCTCTCAGAGGACAATTCTGCTAGGCTCCTGTTTGAGCATAGCAGAGTATCCTTAATCGTGTCAGGGGTTGGTTTTCTCCCATGGGGTGGGTTCGGTTATGGGCCAGGCATTGGTTGGACATTCCCTCAATCTCTGCTCTATCTGCTCTGTCTTTATCCCTGCACATCTTTTAGACACGGGGGGGGGGGGCGGCGCCGCGGGGGAATTTTGAGTCAAAGTTTTTGTGGGTGAGTGGTGTTATACTCCCTCTACTAAGAGACTTGTTTAGTTAGAGGCTGTCCTCTTCAGTCTCTATGGCCCCTGCCACTAGGAGTCTCTGCTAGAGTCCCTCTCTTAACCCCCTGGGAGCCTACCCTGACTTAGGTCTCCAGCTTGTCACAGAGATGCCTCTGCCCACCCTTTCTCTTTCCTCTAAAGGCCTTTTGTCGGCCCCTGCTCGCCCCAGACCTTCTCAGGAATAGGGAAGTGGGGTGTGGGAGGGTGGGACTGGGAGGTGAGGTATGATGGGGCTACTACCAGGATGTAAAGTGAATAGATAATAACGTTTTTAAAATGTCAAAAAAGGAAGAAAGAAAGAGAGAACAAAAGGAAGGAAGGAAGGAAGGAAGGAAGGAAGGAAGGAAGGAAAGAAGGAAGGAAGGAAGGAAGGAAGGAAAGAAGGAAGGAAGGAAGGAAGGAAAGAAGGAAGGAAGGAAGGAAGGAAGGAAAGAAGGAAGGAAGGAAGGAAGGAAGGAAGGAAAGAAGGAAGGAAGGAAGGAAGGAAGGAAGGAAAGAAGGAAGGAAGGAAGGAAGGAAAGAAGGAAGGAAGGAAGGAAGGAAAGAAGGAAGGAAGGAAGGAAGGAAGGAGGGAGGGAAGGAAGGAAGGAAGGAGGGAGGGAAGGAAGGAAGGAAGGAAGGAAGGAAGGAAGGAAGGAGGGAGAGCTGGAATGGGCAAGGCTGGCCTGGAGAACTGGCCAAGCCTTTTGTGTTCTGGAGATGAATGATGGATTGCTGCAGCTCCCACATCTCCAGTCAAGTCTGGGAAGAGGGGACTAGCTCCCCCTCCACACTTGCAGCTGCTTCAGGATTCCTCCATGGGGGGAGGGTGGTGGCTGGTGGTGGACTCGCATGATTGAAGAGGGGTCCCCGGGGCTTCTATTTGAGCTGTGGTGACAGAAAATTTTACTCAGGCTGTGTGTGTGTTTGTGAAGATCTGGGAAACCTGTCTTTTCTAATGACTACTGGGCAGGGCTACTCTTAGGAACTAGCTCAACACACACACACACACACACACACACACACACACACACGCACACACACACAGAAACACACACATAGTCACATACATAAGTCTATTTCTACTGATTATGTTACAAAGTAAAATGCTAATAATTATATCTCACCTATAATTTATTATGTTTTTAGTTCATGAGACAGAGTCCTACTGTGCAGCACAGGCAGCCCTTGGGAGGCGGTCCTCTTGCCTCAGCCTCCCACGTTCTGGTGTCATGTTGTACAGCAGCTCTCCAGGCTCTGTTACCATGTATATGAGCACGCATGTTTTATTGTTTCTTTTTGAAATCATGGCTTGGAAGGGAAAATAAATTGAGAGATGAGCAGGTTCTTTCCTTTAAATGATTCAAATTTCTCTGTTGCTGATCTTCACTTGTTTTCTTCCTGAATAGGGGTCTCCGGTCTGATGCCTAAGGGACCTGTTCTGGGCATATGATACCCAGGTCTCCACTTCCTTTGATGGGGAAAGGTCTGTGAGATGCTTCAGTTATCAAATGAGTCATCTAGAAATCATCTTTGTGGATATAATCTCTCATTTCTCATTGGGTCTTCTTTTTTCTCTTATGTCTGCCATTTGGAATTTGTCAGTGTAGAAAACCACTAATGTGAATTTTGATGAGTTCCTATATTTAGATCTTTTGTGAGTATTATATATTTCAAGATAAAAGAATGTAGTTCCTAGATTACATCTGAATACTTGGAGGTCATAAAAAGCCCAATATATATATTTTCATAAAATGTTAGCTATTTGGTTGATTTTATGCTACCCGTAGATTCTGAAAGAAACCTTTTTGAGGTATATAATTTGTACATACACTGATCAAATGTATACTATCACTGAAAATTCAATAGATATATACTTAGAGAGAGGGGGGGAGAGACAGACAGACAGAGAGAGAGGGGGGAGGGCTGGTTGATTGTAGTCTCACTTTTGTACTTTAGAGCAATGTTGAAAGTAACATGAACTCTGTAATGCAACAGATCCCTATTTGAATGTTAGTAAGAGTTTTCAGAGAGTCAGATGCACTAGAGATGCATCTCAGTTCTTTATGGTTACAATGCACAGAAGTCAATCATAGAACAGTCCTCAAATGTGTGGAGAGCTGCCCTACAGGAAGTTCTGAATCTCAGCTCCCTGGGCCTCCTAACTTCCTACTTCCAGAGATGGACTTTGCATGCAGTTGTGTTCTTGTTTTGTTTTACTACATTTGGTTCATGATTTTTGCTTGTTCATAGCCTGTGCATCTCCTGGTTAGTGTGCTGTCGCCTCTGTGTGTCATGAGATTTATATCACTCAATTATGCTTCTTTCTCTGTGTCTTTGAAGTAGAGTACTTCAGTGGTTCACTATCAGTTCCTGTTTTCGTGCTAAATAAGTGAGATGTTTGGCTTGGAGATAAATCTGTTGGTAAAGTGCTT
>NC_140499.1:19321617-19326617 GCF_964271855.1 Acomys minous | reverse complement strand
AGTGAATGCGTGTGACATCTTCCACTTCTGTCATTTCCTGCTACTCTCACCTGTGGAGGCTGAGAGGGCACTCAGTGCTTCAGAATAAAAGCAATGCCCTCCTGAGAGCAGGGAGGTAGAAGAGTATGTTTAGGATGCTTTATGCAAAGTAATCGTAGTGAGCCAAAAATAAAACACAGCGAGCTCAATGATCCCATTTACAGAGTTCACATGTGTTGAATGTAAGATGTGAAAACAGGAGAGATAGCCTTGGAGCGTCATAACTCACAATGATGAAGGCAAAGTGGATGATTTAAGGCAAACATGTTGTTGCTGTTGTTGTTGTTGCCTAGCGATAGGAAAAGGCCTTTCAAATAGAAGTATGAACCCTGGAGAGAAGAGAAGAAGAAAGTGAAGCATCTGGCCCCTGGCCCATGGCCCCAACCACTCCCCATTCTGTTGTTTGTGTGTAAGCATTCAGGGGTCTGGTAAGTGATCAGCAAATCACTTTGGAGTCCTTGAAGTTGAGGCCTCACACACTTCCTGTGTGTGCGTTGAGGACTTTGTACACAATTGGAATCAGTCGGGATGAAAGCAGTTGGAGTAGCCAATATACATGCTCCATGTTCTGAGGTCAAGAGGCTGGTAGAAGATCTGGCTCACAAACACTCCAAAGGGTATCACAGGAGGCTGAGAGTCCTGAGGGATAAGAAGAGACTGAGTTTAAGTTGGGTGGGGCTTAGAGCTAGTAAGAGCTCATTGTGAGAGCCCAGATAATGGTCAATCTATGTAAATCAGATATTAACTATGTAACTAAGATGCCAGAACTGTCAGAAAGGAGTGGGTCCCTACTTGTACACAGGAAACCAAGGTGCAAGAAGCTGCCAACCAAAGATACACGAGGGCCAGGCATTGCTGATGAGGCCAGCGCTGATCTAGAGAAGAGGAACCCCTTCTGGTCCCTCTGGGGTGCTACAACATGTTCTCTATATCTCTGTACTATGCAGAGAAGAGAAGAGGGAGGTTGATCTTGAAGATGGACTTTGATTAGGCCAAGTGTATGTCCTGAATTAACAGGCACATCAACCTGAAAGCCAAGGAGCTGCTTTGTGTAATGTGTTTGCACTTCTACAGCTAGCATGACTGGGCTCAGGTCCTGGGTTTCCCCTCACCAACTGTGTAAATTTGTAAGAGTGCCTCAGTTTCCTAAATTCACTATAGCTGAACAGTGCTTAGAAAAGCACTCATCACATGCCAAGCATTTTAGGGCAAATAATCCCAAAGATGTACTGGTAGCTGTTTTGTAAATGGAAGTTGCATGTTTTCAGTCAGGATAGAATTTCTAAATGAAATCTGACTACTGCGATGAAGTTGCTACAGCTTCCATTGTGCCAGGGGCTAACCACTCTTTGCAGAGGACATTGCTTTTCCTGTTTAAAGTAAATATGACATAGGTAACTATGGATACAACTGGCCAGACTTCCAGATGGTCTCCTCTTACTGATTTGTGCATCTCTGAAGCAACAGGAATTTAGACTCTAATGAAGCCTCTACAAGCAACAGACACTCCTGAAGTTTTGCCTGAACTCCTATTTAGAAGATAAGTATGAAACATGTATTTGACGAAGTCACTATTCATCTCATCTCACGTGAATTCAAGATGCTATCATGACTTGTTCCAAAAATGCTTTCTTTCAAAAGAATGAACAGACACAGAAACAGAATACTTGGTTTAAGAAGCATCATTGAGCCCATGTTGATTTGCTTGGAATTGTGTGGAATTTGGATTGGGCAGAAGGAAAGGATGTGGTCTTCCCCTCAGTGGAGTCCATTGCAGCGTTGCACATCTCGTATCATGGTGCTGTGTTCACATGGGATAGCGCGCGTATTCATATGTGTGACTGGTGCAAGTGGACGTTTGCCTTAATTTTGCTTCCAGTTGCCACGATAAAGTGCCCTGACAAAACCAATTTATAAAAGGAAGGATTTATTTTAGCTCCATGTCACAGTTCATCATAGGAAGGAGGTCATAGTGGCCTGAGCTGGAGGAAAGGACTAGATAATAATGCCTCAAAGTGCCCCACACACTTTTGGTTTTCTTCAGTTCGCCATCCCATTCATTAAAAGGGATGGCTTAGGAATACAATTCCAAAAGCACACACACACACACACACACACACACACACACACACACACACGCACGCACACAGAAAACAACAACAATAACAAAAAACCCAAAACCCCCAAAAAACAAAACAAAGCCCCCCAAAAAAACTGGTCCCAGAAGATTTGAAGTTGACATTTTGAGATCAGAGAGTGCTCACTGGTGATACAATCTATTTTTGGTGAGCTCTTATAGCATATTAAACAGAGTCACTCTGACCAATAAATAACCAAGGAGTCCTTTCCCTTCCACTCTCTCCAGGATATTTCTATTTTCTCACAGCCATAGCTACAGTCCTACTACATATTTTCACATCCTTCTGAAAAAGGCCACTTCTGCATATTGCATATGCAGGGTGCTAAGCCACCTTTGCCATCTCCCAGCTAGGCCACCTCCCCATCAACAGAGGATTTTTTCCCTGCTTACCTGGGCTGGTCTGATGGAGGCTTTTCTTTTGGGAATATTTCCATGACAAACATAAGGAAAATTCTTTCTTTCTTTTTTCTTTAGCGCAACTTGATAGAAACTATGTAGTTTAAGGGGAAAATGTGCATTTCCCCCACAATGTTCCTAACTTCATGATATTTGAATTAATGACTTTTAGGGTAATTGCCACAAAGAGAATGGTTTCTAAATCTATTTTATCGACAGCAAGGGTTCATGTGAGAGGTAAAGAATTACTCTATGCATGCCCATTTTTGTGAGAGGTATGGCATTTAATGAAGGAAAACATTAATAACATTATCACCTCCCAAAAGAATCAAATTGTGTGACATTTTACCTGTAAAGTTAACAAATTTAATTGGAAAGTATGGAGAAAGGGTTAAAGTATGGAGAACGGGACAGGATTTCAGGTTTGCCTATTAGCATGAGTTGGGGTATGGAGCCCCTGCTTACAGCCTGTTGCCCATGATATTTTGTACAATGTAACACTGCAGCATGAGAGAGAAAAATCAGACAATATTACAGATTCAGCTTTAACTGCTAAAAACACCATGATTCTTTAATCTTTGAAGAAATTAGAAAAATAAAACATTTATGACAAAGACGTATTACCACATCATAGCCTGCAAAGATAGAGCATGTAGCAGTCTTGTGTCCATATATCCTTTTTGACCCCCTGTATGTTGAGGCCTGAAGGATTTTGGGACTCTTGGCTCATGCTCATGAGGAAACCTGTGTTTCTGGATGGTTTCTCTGTTCGTTGCGTCATCACTCCCCTTGGCCTCATAAAGCTAAGGATCAGGCTGTCTTCCTTGTGCCTCCCTGTTAACTGCTACCACCTATATTTTCTGAAAGTGTCTGTTCTCATTGATGTACTATGGACAATTATTGCTTATTAGTCTGATATATCATTTATTTCGCTGCACTAGATTGTATTAATTTCAGAACCTTAACATTTGATACTAATTTCTTCAGTCACTTCTCACTTCCTTGGCTGCTTCTTCAAAGTTTAGTTTTATCTCTGTGAACACCTGTGCTCCATGTAAAGGGGAAGCAAAAATATCAGCACAGAATGATGGTTTTTTAAAAGAAATATATTTTATTAATTTATTCATATTACATCTCAATTCTTTTTTTAAATTTTTTATTAATTTATTCTTGTTACATCTCAATGGTTATCCCATCCCTTGTATCCTCCCATTCTTCCCTCCCTCCCATTTTCCCCTTATTCCCCTCCCCTATGACTGATCCTGAAGGGGATTACCTCCCCCTGTATATGTTCATAGGGTATCAAGTCTCTTCTTGGCAACCTGCTATCCTTTCTTCACTTACCAGGAAACTGGGACAGAGGGGAGGACATCCTATTGGGACTCTAGATGAGAGAAGCATGGGAGAATAGCAAAGTAGAAGGATCCAGAGGGTCCTAGAAACCTACAAGTAGAACATTGTGATAGGCAGATTTGGGCCCAGGAGTCCCGCTCAAACTAAGGCACCAGCCAAGGACAATACAGGTGGTAAACTTCAAACCCCTACTCAAATCTAGCGAATGGGCAGAACATTCTCCACAGTTGAGTGGAGAGTGGGGTATGACTTTCACACGAACTCTGGCGCCTCATATTTGAGAATGATGGCTTTTATGAATGGATGTATTGACAAAGGTAATAAGGAGTGTTCATTGTACTTAGGGTCTGGCTGAACACCTGGAGTGTTGTCCTGTTGTCTCACAAGTGACAGAAGGGAAGGTTTTTTTTTCTCTGTAAAATTAAGGACTTTTGGTGGATTTGAAAAGCCATAACCCTGCTCTGAACTGCATGGGCTGGTGTCCTCACAGAATACCCATTAACAGAAAACTTCCCACTCTTCCCTCCCTTTCCCCCCCCCCCCAGCCCCCCCCCCCCCCCCCCCCCCCCCGCCTAGCTGTGAGGCTCCTGCTACCAGGGGATTGCTTTCTGGAACAGTGGATAGCACAATATGGTAAATGCCTGCTTTCTGCAAGTTCAATTTCAGGGCAGCTGAGTTGACTAAGGTCTTTCTATAGTCCTCATATTCTTTTTCCTACACAGCTTGCAAAGATGTGCCAGGCATGGGGTGCCAGTGAGTACCAGTAAGAACCAGTGAGTACCAGTGAGACCCAACACTGTCCACAGATCAGGCACTAGGCTGGTGACTCCTGGGATCATGAGTCTCTTGCCTCCCCCTTCTCTTTCTCTCTCCTGATTTAGTGAAGGCAAAGGATTTGAGCAAGAGCCAGCACATGTGGCAACCTTTAAGTTTCTAACAAATGTTGTAAGCACGGAATCAAATGTTGAGCCCACCATTCTCAATAGCACTGGCCTTGACGTCACAGAACTTACACTTTGTCCTTGAAACGTGGAAATTGCCAATTTTTCAGGTCACTGGAGGAGCTGGCTAT